>NC_057799.1:605240764-605242032 GCF_018294505.1 Triticum aestivum
CCCCCCCACCCCCACCGGATCCAGTTATTAAATGGAAACACTATAACCAACTTTCTCCCGGCCATTACATACATGTCCATGCTAGTAGTACATACCCTATTCACTGAGAACAACAAGCTGCTTAACCTATTCTAAACAGTCCAGTACCTCATTCCATGCTAACCATTGCATTCCCTTCCAATACTCGAGCACAATTGTTGGCTCTAAAAGAAACATATCTCAGGAAGCTCAGAACTTAACTATGAAAAAAATGCAGATATGAAAGTACTAGACCCAATCCAAAACAGTTATCAGCGCTGAACATGGGAAAAAAAATAGGCCCTTATGGCAAATGTTGCCCACTAGACCAATCCATGTGAGCTCCACTGCTTCCATATCTCCTATGATAGGTGAAACAAGGATCACTGACGGCATCACTCCTTGCCCACCAGACAATGCCAACCATTTTGGTTTCAGATAACTATTACGAATCTTAACACAAATACTTGTGAGACCATAAGACTACAGTTTTGATGCACTACTGTTATGCCGTAGAAAAAAAATGCATGAATGAATTAGCAAGTCTGATGCCACAGCAGATAACTCACAATCAAACTCAAGGAGCAAACATAGAAACAAATGAATCCAATATCCATATGATCGACAGGGTGAACTTTCCATATGAATGAATCAATGAGCTAGCTATTGATCTTAAAATTCAAGTGACCAGCAATGACTTATGTTACTGACTGAGAATTATAATAGCCACATGATGATTTGAATACGCCATAGTCAAAATCTAGATCACAGAAATGGACAAACGGAATGTTAGCCAACCGACCAGATCAACAGTTCAGCACTAAAGCTAGATCTCGAGCAACACAAGCGAACATGAACCAGGAAGCTGTGGTACCAGCGACAATTAACCGAAGGAGACCCTGCCGATCGGAGGGGAGCCACGTCCGCCTGAGCGCGCAACGGCGGCCGACGGAGCCGAACCCGGTGAAGATCCCGACGAAGGCCATGACCTTGTGCCTGCCGCGCGATCCGGTGGCGAGGCCCGCCGGGAGGTCGGTGGCGCCACCCGCGGCATCCCCGGGGCGCCGGTCCCAGGCGACGGAGACGGAGAGCGGGTGCGAGGAGTCCGGGCAGCGGCCCCGCGGGGCCTCGGCGGGCGCCCAGGAGAGGGAGACCGCGGCGGCGAGGAACCCGGCGAGGCCGAAGAGGAGGCAGGCCGCGGAGACGGCCGGTGAGGAGAGGAGGTGGCGGAGCGAGGAGCGGCGGGGGCG
>NC_057799.1:605242326-605267412 GCF_018294505.1 Triticum aestivum
AGAGAAGAGATAACGGGCGGGGGGGGAGAGAGGGAGAGAAGAGATAACGCGCGGTGGGTGTGGATCTGGTTTGCCGTCTGCTGTTTTGTCTCTTTGCCGTCTGCTAGCAGACGGCAAAGAGGGGGCGTTTTTTTCATAAACGGCTCGTTAGTGGGGGGCCACCTCTCTCTTTGTCGTCCGCCAGCTGACGGCAAAGAAGTGACTGATGGCAAAGGCCTGTTTTGCCGTCTGCCATTTCTTTGCCGTCTGCTTTTGGGTAGCTGATGGCAAAGACCTTCTTTGCCATCCGCTAGCAGACGGCAAAGAGCTGGCAGATGGCAAATTAGCTGATTCCAGTAGTGCACCCTTAAGCCTGAGAGTTCCGACACCATCGACAATGTTGGGACCAAGGCTCGGGAGGCGCCTGCTTGGTGGCATGCAGATCTTTGTGAAGACAAAAGGCCTTCGAGGCCTAGATGGGAACCAGAAGACAAGACAATGGCAAGGCCCCTTTGCGAAGGACGCCCACGAGGCTTCAGCAAGACTACTGCCGAAGACATCCACAAAGCCCCGGCAAGACTCTGGCCGAGGGCGCCCGCAAGGCCCCGGCAAGACCCTTGCCAGGAATATCAGCAAGACCGCGGCAAGGCTTTGCCGCCCGGTCGCCGACCCAGCTCAGCGACCGACCCGCCAACTAAGCAAGTACCCACGTGGCAGTGCGTGGCTGCTAGACCAACTAGTCAAGCACCTGCGTAGTGGCATGCAGAACTTCGTGAAGACACTGCCACGGCACCAGCTCAGCAGCCTGCCAGCCTGCATGGCACTACATGCCTTGTTGGCCTGGACGCGTGTCGAAGCAAGGCGAAGCGGCGACGAACGGGACGGGCTTCGTTGCCTTCCCCGATAAAGCAAGAGGACACCTATGTAGCGCATTAAATGTGTTTTGTCCTGTGATGTCGGGCGATAAGCTTGTACACTGTGTATACTTTCCACCTCTTGTGTGCCACATGGCAACCCCTTTTGACTATAAAAGGAGGCCCGAGGCATACTGAGGAAGGATTCGGACTTTTTGGACTACGCACGCACTGTAGCTAGTTCAAGAGCTCAAGAGCACCAAATAGACACCAAAGCAGGACTAGGGTATTACGCATCCTCGCGGCCCGAACCTGGGTAAAATCTCCTCGTACTAACTCACCAGACCCGCTCTTTCCACAGCCCCGCGCCCGCCAACCGTAGAAGGGATCCTCGTGGTCCCATAGGTGTCGTTTCCCCGACACTAAGGCGTTGAGCATACAAACAAATAAGTGCATGGCAACCTCTGCTTCCCTCTGCGAAGGTCCTATCTTTTACTTTTATGTATTCACTTTTACGCAAAGAGTCAAAAGTTTTTCCCTTTATTCCTTTTTATTTTTCTCCTTTGGCAAGCATCATGTAGTGAGGAAAGATCTAGGCACATATGTCCAGTTGAATATGGGTAGCATGAGTTATTATTGTTGACATCACCCTTTAGGTGAATATGTTGGGATGCGAAACTATAAGCCCTATCTTTCTATGTGTCCGGTTGAAACGTTTTGCTCATGGGTATGCGGTGAGTGTTAGAAATCATAGAAGACTATATGATGGTTGAGTATGTGGACTTGCCTAAAGGCTCCGACACATGACCCTTCCTGAAAAGATGATGAATTGTAGTTGCAAAGTTGACTGGGAACATAGTTTGTTGGTTTCTAATAGAGTTTTTGCTTTATACTTCAATAGTGTGATGAATTGTCACTTATTCATGGGAAGTCTATGATAAAAGTTCTATGATAAGAGTCTTAATTTCAAATTTGTTGTTGTTATAATAATTCACATGATGCTTCTATGTCTGTATTTTGTTTTTATCGACACCTCTCTCTCTCTAAGCATGTGGACATGTTTTTCGATTTTGGTTTTCGCTTGAGGACAAGCGAGGTCTATGCTTGGGGGAGTTGATACGTCCATTTTGCATCATGTTTTCTTACTGTTATTTATGATGTTTTTATGCGTAATAATGCTTTTTGGAGTAATTCTAATGGCTTTTCTCTCATAATTTGCAAGGTACACACAAAGAGGGAGAATTCCGGCAGCTGGAAATCTGGACCTGGAAAAGCTATGTCAGGCTACCTATTCTGCACAACTCTAAACAAGCTGAAACTTCACGGAGAATTTTTATGGAATATTTGATGAATATTGGAGAAAATAAAACTAGAGGAGGCCCACCAGGTGGGCACAACCCACCTGGGCGCTCCAGGGAGCCCAGGCGCGCCCTGGTGGGTTGTGCTCACCTAGGCCCACCTCCGGTGCCCATCTTCTTGTATATAAGTCATTTTGACCTAGAAAAAAATAAGGGGAGGACTTTCGGGACGGAGCGCCGCTGTCTCGAGGCAGAACTTGGGCAGGAGCACTTTTGCCCTCTGGCGGAGCGATTCCGCCGGGGGAACTTCCCTCCCGGAGGGGGAAATCATCGTCATTATCATCACCAACAACTATCCCATCTTGGGGAGGGCTATCTCCATCAACATCTTCAACAGCACCATCTCATCTCAAACCCTAGTTCATCTCTTGTGTCCAGTCTTGTTACCGGAACTATAGATTGGTGCTTGTGGGTGACTATTAGTGTTGATTACATCTTGTAGTTGATTACTATATGGTTTATTTGGTGGAAGATTATATGTTCAGATCCATTATGCTATTTAATACCCCTCTGATCTTGAGCATGATTATCATTTGTGACTAGTTACTTTTGTTCTTGAGGTCACGGGAGAAATCATGTTGCAAGTAATCATGTGAAATTGATATGTGTTCGATATTTTGATACTATGTATGTTGTGATTCCCTTAGTGGTGGCATGTGAACGTTGACTACATGACACTTCACCATATTTGGGCCTAAGGGAATGCATTGTGGAGTAGCAATTAGATGATGGGTTGCGAGAGTGACAGAAGCTTAAACCCCAGTTTATGTGCTATTCCGTAAGGGACCAATTGGATCCAAAAGTTTAATGCTATGGTTAGAATTTATTCTTAATACTTTTCTCATGGTTGCGGATGCTTGCGGGAGGGTTAATCATAAGTAGGAAGTTTTTTCAAGTAAGAACAGCACCTAAGCACCAGTCCACCCACATATCAAATTATCAAAGTAGCGAACACAAATCGAATCAACATGATGAAAGTGACTAGATGAAATTCCCGTGTACCATCAAGAATGCTTTGCTTATTACAAGAGACCGTTTTGGCCTGCCCTTTGCCTCAAAAGGATTGGGCTACCTTGCTGCACTTTTGCTACTATTATCGTTACTTGCTCGTTACAAATTATCTTGCTATCAAACTACTCTGCTACTTACAATTTCAGCACTTGCAGACATTACCTTGCTGAAAACCACTTGTCATTTTCCTTTGCTCCTCGTTGGGTTCGACACTCTTACTTATCGAAAAGAGCCACAATTGATCCCCTATACTTGTGGGTCATCAGTGCACGACACCGAAGGCCTGCTGTTCATGAAGCATGGTTGTGTCTTCATTGCACACCGCCGGATGAACGACATGCTGGGACACGCTATCCCTGATTTATGCCGCTTCAGCTTGGATGAGTCTCCATCGTGTGGAACCGGACTAGAAAGCTGCAACAATGATTCCCGTTGCCCACCGTTATGGATCGTGCCATCCATGAAGAACACCTGGGACTGGAACCTGGAGGAGGACATGGAGCCCATCTATAACGTGTAAGTGGAGTATGGTAAATTGTGAATGGTAGCGCTGTGAATATATGTAGACTAGTCGTGCACAAATTTATCACATGAAGGGGAGATGAACTTGTGTGGCATACTGGCATTTGTCCTTTAGAATTTATTACTAGTAGTGTTATGTGTACGTGCAACTTGTGTGGTTGTTGCACGGGCTCCAACACGCTCTTTGAGAAAAAGAAAGGTGGCACAACTTTGGATATAGGTGAAGTGGCGGTATCATACAATAGCATCATTCGCTATAGTTGTAGTACTCCTACTAGGACGAAAACTCCTATAAAACCTTGCGCTTGGCCCTTTGCCTCTTTGGGAGGTTCAACAGTTCGTACTCGTGTGAACCTTGCAATTGGCTCTTCGCCTCTTCGGAAGGTCCAATAATGATGATACTACAGTACAATATGCTTCTAGCAATCTGACATCGAATGAACTGTTGCACGTCCACCGCGAGGAAGGGGGCGAGGGAGAGGGAGAGGGCGCTGTAGTCAAAACCCTCTCCTCGTCCTGGGAGCCATCGCGTGCGTGGGCGAGGGAGAGGGCGTAGGTGTACGTAGTAAGCAAGCTTCTCCTCGTCTTGTGAGCCACCGCACGTGGGCGAGGGAGAGGGCGTAGTAAGCAAGCTTCTCCTCATTCGGTGAGTTGATGGGACACATCAAAGTAGTACTAGTCCATACTGCGTCCTTTCCGGTTAATATGGCTTAATTTGAAATGAGAAAAATACACTGGCGGTCAACGTATGTAACAATACGCTCATTACGGTCACTATATAGTTTTGCGGTGCTTATACAGGTCACTAGCTCACCGTAGAGCACCGTATTGCACCCAACTGACCATCCACATAGTCGACGTGGCACTTTGTTGAATGGTTAAATTGACACCTGATTTCTAGGTCCCACCTGTCAGTTGGCAGATCAAAGAAATCAGTTAAACAAAAACTTTATGCAGGCGCGACAGTAGTCCATCCCTTGCGTGTGAACCACCCTGGCTGTGTATGTGAGTGCATGCACGTGTACTCCCTCGGTCCATGAAAAACTGTACTACATCTAGCATTAGAAATTTTTCCAACAAAGAGTGTACATCTACACTTCCAATGCACTTATCCTTTAATCTAATCGATATAGGCTACATGTCTATCCTTAATTACAGCATGCAACAACCTTCATTTAATCTTCTTCTCTGAATGGTCGCATGCACACATAAGTCTGCTACTTTTGGGTGTTAATTATGCCATGAAGTTCCGGTTTCTCTTGGTCAATGTGTAAATCTCGATATGTACAGTCTTTCACGCACAGAGGGAGTAGGTTGAGTACTTGAGCGTGAGCGTGTGTGTTGCATCGTGTGTTGTGTGCCGCATGGATGCGTGAGTGCTGCATGCATGCATATGTACGTGCGAGTGTTGCATGTTGCATGCATGCATGTATGAGGCTTCTACTCCCTCCCATTGACATGTTCATATTTCAAGCTTCATTGAAACGTTGCATGCAAGAATTAAGAGAAAACTCATCAATGTGTGTAAAAGTTCTGGTCATTTGTTCCTCACACATGCATTCCAATTAATACATTCGTAAACACAATTTTCTTGAGGAAAACGAGCCCATTATTGAGTACTTTCGGAAAAAAAAACTTTGGGCACTCATCATTTACTACTACCTTGGTTGATGATTTTTATTGACCTGTATATAAACCTCTGTCCTGGTTTAAGGTCCCCTTCGTACTTAGTGTAAAATTTTGACCGTAAATTTAACTAACAAAGTGTTCATGCATGTCATAAAAAACTATACCATTAAAAACTATGTTCAAATACGAATCCAGTGATATGATTTTTGGTGATATGCATTAACATTTTATTAGTTAAATAGATGGTCAAAGTTTGACATAAAATACTACTACTACTAGTACTCCTACATTATTGGCGCCGGGTGCCTTGGCCAATGTTTCATCTTGTTGGACAGGATGAGAGTAGAGGCATAGGGATACTATAGATAGGAAGTTTTGGAGATCCATTATTCCCCATCTCGGTCAGAGAGAACTATTCAATTAGTCTTCACAGTGAAGTGACAATACACGCAGCAGCAGATGGGACACTTAATTAATAGAGTTTTTTACATCTGTGCCCCTGGTTCCTTAGCTCTTCTCATTCATCCCCACGCTCTTAACTTTTGCTCAATTTTTCCCAGTCCCTTGCCAGAAACCCTAATAACTAGTCACAATGGACGTTGCCGTCAGGCCAAAGGCTTTACCGTTAACTCTGACTAGTGGGGCCATGCTAGACTGGGTCGTCCGTTGGACCTAACAAGTGGGGCCGCGTTGGGTGGTGTCGTTGTTCGACCTGTGGGCCATGGTTTCGTTGGGCCGTCCCTTGCATTAAACGTCTGGGCGCGCCGCCAGGACAGAAGCTTGCTATGCATGCACCTAGCAAACCCTGCCTGCATGCGTCGATCGAGCCTGCATGCGCCGATGCCACGATGCCACGATGCGCCGACCGAGCCTGCATGCACCGATGTGTCCGCCACAATGCACTGACCGAGCAGTTTTCTTGCATGCCAGCCGCCACGGATGCAGCGACGGTCACTGCAGTTGGTTCCTCTCTTCTAGCTAGGTGGCTACATATTTGTGGCTTGTGTAAAAAAAAGTGTCACTCCCTTGCTTAGCTCTACTCATTCATCCCTACTATCAAAGCTTGCTTGCATGCACTAGGTGGTTACTAACAAGGGAACCCTACTAACAAGCCGAGCTCTCTAAGAAAACAATCAACAAATATGTAGTCCCAATATGTAGATAGGGCCAACAAGCCCATAGCATGATCACATAGTTAAAACTAGGAAGAACTTAATAATAGAATAGATAGAAAACTTAATAATAGAACTTAACAAAAGGGCCAACAAGCCCATAGCAACTCCCACATAGTTCAATTACAACTTAACATAACATAGACTAAAAAAAGATAGAGGGTTTAGAACCCTAGCCACCGCCTTCTCCACCTCGCTCCTCGTCCGGGCGCCCTTTTCACTGCTCCTCCTGGGCATTGTCGATGGGGTACGGAAGAGTGTGCATGCGCGTCGCGGTGGAGAAGATGTTGGTGTACTCCGTGGACCTGTTGTGGGTGGTGAAAGCGATGAACTCGGAGCCACACCAAAACACCCAGCCGAGGAGGTAGAACGCGTCGAATGTGTTGGTGAAGTGGGCAAGGAGAGCAACCACCACCCGGTTTTAGATGACCTCCTCAACGCGGAACATCGTTGGAGATCCCCGCAGGAGGTAGTGGTAGCCGGACGCGAGGAAGAACTCGGTGAAGTTCCTTGCGGTCCACAGCCTTGATATCGCCCACACACGTAGTGTGTGATCAACGTACACGCCGGTAGGGTAGAGCCTCTCTGGCACGGTGGGTGGGAAGCGGTACGTTGGTCCGGTGTACTGCAAGGCTGAGGGATGTGCAGAAGAAGGAGAAGGGGTCGAAGAGCAAGAAGGGCGGATGGATGAGGGATGACACAGGCAGAGGGTGGCTTAAATAGCCGTAGTGCTACGTGTTATTTGGCCGTGGCAATAACGGGGTCAAATGTGAAGTAGCCTGTTTTCAAACCCACCGCAGCATCGGGAGTGTATGCGCGTGGGAAACGGTGGTTTGAAAATAAGAAGAAAAAGAAGCTAATTGCACGTGTGGGAATCCGTGGTCATATATATTATATGAACAAAAAGAGACAATTTTTGAAGGGCTTGTGGCCATTTTGCATCATAAAAATAAATTTAGCCCTTATAAATTTGGTCATTTTGCATGATAAAAAAAAGATAGAGGGCTTGTGGCCATTATAAAGTATAAAAATGCAAAATGATCCATTTTTTAATAGTTTGTGGCCATTTTGCATGATAAAAATAAATTTAGCCCTTATAAATTTGGTCAATTTGCATTTGTATAGAACAAAAAGAACTAAATTTTTCTATGCAATGTCAATTGTTGTGTAATTTCAAACGATGCAAAAAAACAGAGCCAACACGTTCACAAAAAACAGAGCCAACACGTTCACAAAAAACGACGCAATTCGACGGCCCAACCAGAGCTTGGTTTCCTTTTGGGACCAATAACAACGTTTTTTTTGCGGAGTCAGTGGTGGGCAAGCAGCCGAGCACAACCAACAGGATCGCCTCTCGTGGATCGCCCCACGATCCAACGATGCGGAGCCGTCCTTGTGATCCAACGGCCCGGAGCCTGCACGCAGCCTGCCCATCGAATTCCTTCTAGAAGACCACATCTAAGGGCTGTCGCTTGGCGCCAGGGTATGATCGGACGGCTGACGTTCGGAGCTAGGGTTAGGCCAAACCTCGCGGGGTTTAGAGGGGTTTTGAGCTGGTCAATGAGGTTATGAAAACTTTGACTGAGCATAACTAATTTAAAAAAATGAAAAAATATGAAACCTTCGCCGTTCGTCGTTTTATAAGACACACTAACGAGGAAAAAATACTAAACTTGGTCTATGGTCATTTTCATGAAAAAACCCTAGCTGGCACGATCGAGGTCAAATGAGCACCATTAATTTAAAAAAATCAAAAAATATGAAATCTGCACACAATGTTGTCTTATGTGACATGTTACCAACTAAAAATCATAAACTTGGTCTATGGTCATTTTCATGAGAAAACCTTCACACATATAAGCTAACACCTACAAGATTTCATAGAGTTCAAGGAGATGAGATAGGGTTACCTTCTGTTTTTGAAAAATTAAAAAAATTAAAATAATCACCAAAGCTTTATTTCAAAGTGAATAAGAAGGATCTGAACTTAGTTTTCCTTTTTCATATTTTAAACGTGTTTTAATAGTTTCTATATTAAAGCATATTTTTCAAAAGAAAATGTAAAAATATGAAGATTAATTCAAAAAATAGTGAGACTTCGAATCTACACTATATAGATTGAATAGGTGTTAATAAAAAACATTTGGCTCATTTAGAGTAGGTCCAAAAAAACTTGATTACAAATGGGTTGTTTACCCTAGCCTGGGAGCTCATTTGGAACACATTTCTCAAATTCAAATTTCTTTGACCTCCTCTAAATCACCTCAAATTTTGGACAGATGATCTCCTACACAAACATAGATAGTTTGCCAAGGTTTTATTTTTTGCATTTTCTTGAATTTATACTGTCCTGTCGAATGTCAGTTCAAAACATCGGATAATGAAACATGCTGGTGGGAAAAAGCATGCATTTGATTTGATTAATAAAGATGAGACCAATAACATGTGTGATCAGTGAAGCAACACTAAAGTTATCAGTGAAGCAACACTGAAACAACATGTCTGATCAGTGAAGAAACACTGAAACAACATGTGTGATCATTGCAGCACCTAAACTCATAGTTCACAACATCTAAACAAAACTAACCATACACCACATGCAAATATAAGGACATACAAATATAGATAGAATAATACATTACTCGCATCACCATAGATTCAGTTCACACCATAAACAGCCACATTCAGTTTACCAAAAGTAACCGGACCCAAAGTAACCCAAAAGATAAAGATTCAGTTCACATCATCACAGTATCACATCATCACATCACGCCGGAGTCAGGGCCTTCGCGAGCGCAGCATGCTGCCCCCAGATCATGTAGTCCTCCCCGAGGATCGCTACATCCTCTTCATGAGATAGGAGGTGATCGAACCGGCCATCCTTTGGCTTTGGCTTGGTGGTGCAGTATGGATAGTGCCACTTCTTGATCTTGCGGTTGTAGAAGAAAGCAACTCCCTTGGCCTTGATCTTCTCCACCTCATTGGCTGTGAAGGACGCGACGTTGCCCTTGTACACATCATCTCCAGAATCGTACTGCACACATGAATGAATTGCATTAATACATTATAGATTCATATACACCATGTCAAAGGAACTAAATGAACAAGGGATAGGCTTACCTCATATTCTTCGTCGTCACTAAACTCTGGATCGTATGGGTTGTAGTCGGCCAGCTTCCTCTCCCCCCCCCAACCATCATCCTCTTGAATATACAATTACATCCATCACTAGTAGCCAATTGAAAATTTAGATATGCACACATGACACATTGATCATAGGGCTAATATACTCCCAATATGACAATCAAAACCCCAACCTGAGTAGCATTCAAAAACAAATCTAATATAACTACATATGACATTCAAAACCCCAATATGACATTCAAATAACACATTGATCATTGGTCATGCACACACATTGAACAACAGAGCTAATATAACAACATATTGTGGACAAATTTATATACTAATGAATCAAATAACTTCTTAATCAATGGATTCCATTTGGGCATATGACATTCAAAACCCCAATATGAGTAGCATTCAAAAACAAATCTAATAGGGACCCAATCTAATAAGCATACATGTCTGTAGCATTAAAAACCCCAATATGTGAGCATTAAAAACAAATCTAATAAGCATACATCTGTGTCGCATTGAAGCACATCTAATAAACAGATCTATCTAGCATTTTTGCAATGAATTTATCCAACAAACCCTAGTACAAAGACCCCCATCCCCCAATACAGAAAACCCCGGCCCATCCGTCAAACCAACTACTCTAACCATCTGAACTATATGAATCCACAATCTAACCAATCCAACTAACTCTACATGCTAATATCCTAAAGCAAAGCAAGTGCAAATACCTCCTGCTCCTCGCCAGGCTACGCATCGGTGGTATCAGGATGGACTGCGCCGCTCGACGCCGTCACCTTCTGCAGCGCTGAGGCGAAGCCCGCCACCTCCTTCTCCACATCTGCAGCGATTGCGAGTTTCCCCGCACTGTCGTGGACGCCGCAACATCCGCGGTCACCGCGCCCTGCAGCTCGACCACATCTCTGGCCGCTGCGCCGGCGTCGCCATGGGCTTCGGCCATCTCCGGGTAGATGGAGGCGATGAAGGTGAGGAAGAGGATACGGTGGGGAAGAGCGAGACGGTGTGGTGGAGGCAGTGGAGGAGAGTGAGACGACGCCGGTGGGGGAGAGGAAGACGATGCGGCAGGGAGGGGATTTGGGGGGAAATGGTAGGGGCGATGGAGGTGGTTGCCCCTCTTTATACGATGGGATGTTTCAGGCATGTCCCATGGACACGTGCTACCCCACGACTGCGGTCAGTTGCATGCGTCCATGTATACGAATACATGTACGATCAGCATACGAAACAACTATACGGGTAACGGTCAAAGGTGTACTCGGCCCTACGCGGCCCCACTCGTCAGAGTTAACGGTCAAAGGCATTGACTCGACGGCAACGTCCGTTGTAACCTGTTCTGAGGGTTTCGGGCAAGGGAGTGGGGAAAAGTGAGCAAAAGTTAACAGAGTGGGGATGAATGATTAGAGCTAAGGAACCAGGGGCACAGAAATAAAAAACCCTAATTAATAAGCTGAACCAGCATGCTGCTGTTACTAAATCAGCCTTACCCAGTACTACCATCATGTTTGCCAGTGGAGCACGCTTCCGCAAATACGCCTACGCACCTCTCTCTTCCATTAACTAACATATGGGCCCTCTTGAGGTAGACCCACATGTCATCGGCTTAACTATTTACATTCCGAAGGACGGTATATCCTGGTAGTAGTACTAGTAGAATTGAGATTTAATGCACTTTTTTCCCGTCTTTCCCTCTTCTTCCTCCTCTCTTCTTCCTCCTCTCTTCCCCATCGTCGGCCGCACACCATTTCCTCCCGCTCACTGCTCGCCCGCCCACACCATCTTCCTTGGTAGCTCGTGGGTACCATATCCCCCCACTCACTGCTCGGCCACACACGCCATCTTCTTCGCTCGCCCGCCCGAATCCACTTCCCCGCTCGCTCGCAGGCACCAAAAATCCCAATCACTTAGCACCCTAAAAAACCTATGGCAGAATCGACTGACATGCAGAGACGCGGTTAGAATTCCCTCGCTGATGTTCTCTTGGAGTAGATCTGTAATCGTATGGACCTGCTCAGCACCGTGCGTCTAGCCGCATGCTCGGTGTCTTTGTACCGTCTACTCGTCTGCAACCGGTCGGCCCTTTTCAAGACACCCTGCCGATCCTCGCAGGTTGCCCAGACACCGACTTGACGATCCTACGGAGGTTGCCGTGGTGCCCCTCGACATGCTACCACTACCCGTTCACCTGTCCTTCATGCGCGGCCACTACTGGGCGGGCATGAAGGCTAACTGGATCATCCTCATCCACCAAACCGGTAGTCAGTGGCATCTCGTGGATATCTACACCCGGCGAGAGATCACCCTTCCATCGTTGGATACCACCGCCATCGAGCCTCGCGGCCCGCCGGACACTCCTGCGTACTACGCACGAGATGCGTCGAGCTTTTGTTGCGACCTCCGTTTGCTGAAGGTTGTATTCTGCGAAGTGCCCACACCATCAGAAGACTACATGGATTACAAGCTCATTGCCTTGTTCGACATGGGATTAGTCTATATGGAATCCGGTCGCCATACATGGTTATGGCTCATTGTCAATCCTGTTGAGCCTCCATTTCTGTCTGATGCTATAGTGCACGATGGCATTGTTTACGCAGTCGATGCACAGATTGGCTACCTATTCTGGTGGAATCTTTCATCGTGTAATTGTTCTATCTTGTCTCATCTTTACCTTATGAATACGACTGCATGTTGATTGTTAGAAATTTAGAATAGATAGTATGTCTATAAACACATCATTGCTATATGTTCCTCTCATTTCCTTGATTTTTATGACCACACGTGTTATTGTTAGAGTTGATATGAGAACAATTGGCATCTAATGATTATTAGAATAGATATTATGAGTATAACCTCATGATTTCTATATGTTACTCTCATTTCCAAGATTTTTATAACCACACATGTTATTGTTTAGAGTTGATATGAGAACAGTAGTAAGTGCTATGGTAGAATATGAGTAGGCTCTATCATAGTTGTTTTCCTCTCATTGTTACATAATATTTGAACCATGACATATTGCTAGAATATGAAAGCCATTGGCTTAATTTTTTTAACTTGGGGTATGATTATGACCACGGCGGCATTGCAATTCTCTGTCTATGATATGTGTCACTGTTATAATAATCTTAATTCCACGCATACTCTGAGCATGATTGTATATTTTTGTCCTTTTGGTCTCCAATTTGATTTGTTGCAGCAGACGCAAATGCGATGGCCTTCATGATTCCAGGACCTGGAATCATACCAGTCAATGGGTGGTAGTTTATTGCTCATTCAACTGACGGCGGTCATTTGATGCTCATTCGCGCGTACCAAGTTGACCAAACCATTTCATCAAACTACATGCAGTACAATGCCTGGGGCGTTCATGACTGTGATGGCTATGGCTGCTTCGTGTTCGAGAAATATCACAGCTCCGTTGGGCCAGGTGTATTCAACTAGAGGCGGGTTTACAGCCTCGGCAACCACTCCATGTTCCTCGGGCTCAATTATCTGATCATCCAACCAATCATTGATCATATCACCGGCGATGATTACCGTGCTATGCAACTTCCATTCGCCAGGGGGAACTATGTTTACACATCATACCATGGGTTTCATGAATCACCATATCCAGAGATTCGTCGACACAGCTTGTTGCCAGATAATCTTCAGTTTGTGAAAGGCATCAAGCTTCCATGCGATGAATGGCTTTTGCAAACCCGACATGCGGTGATGTGGTTCATGCCAACAGCAAATATGCACAACTTGATTCATACTGATATCTAGACTGAGCCATGTATCCTGCTGCTGTAGCATGTCCCTCTTTTGTTGGATATTATGCACTGTAGTTAGTTTGAAGGACAGATACCTTTCTGGGATCAAGTGCATCCTAATTCACATGCGTAGGATGTACTGATAATGATGATGGAGATGCTGTACAGAAGCCATGTGTGTGTGTGTGTGTATATATATAGGACGGCTAAAGTGAGCCTGAGCGTAAACTTCTTATTCTACACGCTGGTCCATTGTTCGAGCACGCCCCGCTCCAAGTAAACCGGTTTGCCTAATCGATCCAGCCAGTACATGGTGTGGTCGTAACGGGCTAACATAACATGGTAATGGGTCTAGTAATAAAGTGGTAACGGAACATGAATATGTTACTACATTTGCTATTCCTTTTTACCCTCCCATCATTAGTGAACGAAGCCACGTGACGGAGGTGGCCTGCATGGCAATGGTAATGGAAAGTAAAACTATTAGTATTTTTTTACCCTCACATGATCAGGGAATGAGAGCCACGAGACGGGTGTGAGCGCGTGGGAGTGGTAACCAAAATTAAACCCTTTACTATATTTTCTATATGATTTTACCCTCGCATGATTAGAGCAGAGCCACGGGATGGAGTTTGAGTGCGTGGGAGCGGTAATGAAATTAAATCCATTACTATATTTGCTATTCTTTTTTACCCACTGATGATTAAAGCATAGGTGGGAGTGCACGGGGCGACCGGCACGTATAATTAGAGGTTTGCGCTCTCGCGTAGTATAGCGTTACCGTATATATTAGGCTTCAAGTGCGTACTAGTTGTTGAAAGTGTTGTCCAATGGAAATTATATTTTGTATTACTCATGCAGCCTACAAAGTCTGTCGCACAGCCTTGTAACTTCCTACTCCATTTCTAAATTTGTACCAGTCCTCTATACCGTATATTGTGCTACTCGTACTACTACCTCCCTGTCGGTTCTATATCCGGCGTATCTCGTAGTAGGGGTCCTAAGCTAAGCGTCTTGGAGCGATGGTAACATGGACCCATGGTTTTACCAACTTCGGGCTCTCTCGAAGAGATAATACCCTACATGCTGCTTTTGATTGTATTCATACGAGGGGATAGTACAGAGTACATGCATCTACCACAAGATTGTTCTAATGAATATGAGATAGTCTATTGACTAGCCTGGCCCCGGTTTTATATGCACCATAGGCCTAGGGTTTAGAGGAGTCCTTGTCTTGTGCGCCAAGTCTTATGGAATCCTCCTTGTATTCGGCATGGGCTGCCCGAAGTGGCCCATTAGTGAATCATCATGGGGGTCCTCGGCATGATCCAGCTGGTCAGGAGACGACACGGTGAGTACCCCCTAGTCCAGGACACCGTTAGTAGCCCCCTTAACCGGTCTTCAAGTTGGGGACGCTCCTCGATTCTTTCGAACTGTTCTTCATCTTCGGTCGTCGGTCTTGAAAACTAGTTCAACAAATCTTCTCATCTTCGATCTTGAGGATTGCCAAAGTGAATCCGAAGAGTTTACTCGTCGGGTATCTGAGGAGCCCCCTTTAAGTTCTCGGCCTTTATCAATGCCTTGTAAATTTTTACGCCACACCTCGGGTTTGAAGTTGTTCCCGCGCGGCGGTGTCCTCTTGCATCCGAGCTCCAACGCAGGACTACATTCGAGGTATCTTTTGCATCCGAGCTCCAACGTCGGACCGCTTCCGAGCTCCAACGCCGGAATGTATCCGACCTCCAATGCGGGATTGTATCCGAGCTCCAACGCCGGACTATGTCCAAGCTCCAACGCCGAACTATATCCGAGGTGTCATAGATCACCTTGGTTCAAAAAAGTTGAAGGAGTTTAGCCGAGCTTAATGCCGGAAATGCCCTCTATGGAGCCAACCACTTGCATCCGAGCTATGTCCTGAAATGCTTTCGAGGTGGTTCAGCACCTCGGTCATGGGCTGATTGTTTGCGGATTTTATTTCCGATGCGTGTAAATTTATTTGATGTCAATATGTATAACCAGTAGCCCTCAAGGTGTGTGTCAGTCTAAAACCCGAGATGCACCTGAAGGAAAACATGAAACTTCTGATCGTAGTAGCCCCTGAGACTCAGGTCGATTCGCAAAATCGGCCTGAGGATCAACTCTTAGCTCGGTAGCATACGTAGGAATAGAAACACAGTGTGATATATTAGAAATAATGATCGGCGGACGGGCCCCTGAGAGAGGGTCGTTAGAAGTCGCCGTGGTATATTAGCTTGATGTCGGATAAGTCCTAGATGGTACTTATTGTTTTCCAAAGACGCGCTTGCCCATAGTTCGGTCATGCCGAATTCTGAGCACTTTGAATTTTCTGCATTGAATAGGCAATGCAGTAGCCCCCGAGCCACTGGTCGGGTGGCAACACCAGATCAGGGGATCGATGTGCCCCTTTAATATTAGTAAATGATAAGCCCGGAGCCCAGTAGCCCCCGAGCCTTAATGCGGGCATGGGTGGCCGAATTAAGGATCAATATCCAAAGTAAAATCACAAATTATGTGTAATGATTCTATGTATTCGAGTACTTTACATCATTAATGCTCGGATCCGCATTGTACAAAACTTTGTTGACCGGCCATCGGCTTCCACCTCCTCGGCCAGTAGCCGAGGAGTGTTTTTCCTACTTTATAAAGCCTTTATGAGGGCAAAGATTTACGACAAAAAAGGCAATCCGGTCATACGGTTTTATAAACAAAGATACGCAGAGAGATATGTTATATTATTGTTTTAACACAAAATATGTCTTCCAAAGAAAATAGTCCCGCTATTGGTTCCTTCCTTTGGGTTGTCATGCTAAGCATGATCATCAAACCTCACCTCCGATCAATGCGGATATTGAGGATTTAGTTTGGGTAAAGTTCACAAACTATGTGGTCCTTAGAGAACCTAAATTTTCACTTCCGTCGTTGCCGACCAATTATATCCTTTAAGATCGCTAGCTTTCGGCTTCACCCAGTCTGAGGTACTAACTCGGATGACCCGTTAGTAACAATCATAGAGGTGCTCCCTTTACCGCCTAGCCGAACAGTCGAGAACATAGGGGTAAGCACAGGAGCCAGGCAACCTAGCTTGGCCAAAATCTTAAGTCAAATTGATGCATATTTATGGCTTTATAACGATGATTACGGAAGGCAGCCCTCGTATATTAAATACAAACGCCGATGATATATGTTTATTTTAACTCCATTGCGATCGTTTATCAATTGAAAGTGGCCCATCGTCGGCTTCTACCCCTTTGTAGATACTACGCAGGGTGTTTCTGCAATAACCAGACAACCCTTAGCCGACGTCTCGGTGCCCGGAGGCGGTTGTGTTAGCAGAAGCGAGGCGATCAGATATGCGGGCTTTATAACTTTCACTTAGTCATAGGAGCTTTAAACTGGGGAAGCTAGCTACGAGCCCCCGGTTAATGTTCGGCACCGACCGAAGTCAAGCTGATAACACTTCGGCCAATGTTCTGAAAGGCCCATCGTTTATAGATATATAGTTTGACACCGTCATCGGATCGCTGACCAGTTTACGCCCATTGTGACAGTCAGTTTTCGGCTTTCTCCACTGAGGTGCTTAACCATTCGAGCTGAAAGCACAATCGCAGTGGTTCTCCCTTTGCACACCTAGCCGAACAATCGGGAACGTAGGAGGCAAGCACAAGAGCCGGGCAACCCAACTATTGACCGAAGACACAATTCGAAACCGATGCATATATAGCAATATCCGAGAATGTTTTTGCCGAATCTCTAAAGGTGTCCGGCGTTGCACTCTGCGACTTATGCTGGGAACACACAAATAGTTTAAAAGTGCCATAGGCTTGGAAAACCAAATAACCTTCAGTAAAAACTTTACGCCCGAACTAAATCAAGTCATTTGGTGCCAATCCGAAAATTGGTCTTAAAAAAATTGTACTTCTGTCGTGCTTTAACATGACACATCCTATCTCAAGACTTCCAGCGGGTCATCCTACGGCTTCAACCTCCTATCCCGAAGGCGGAGTACTAATTCTCGGTAGGCCTGTTTAGCAAACTAAGTGAAGCGGCTTTAGAGGGAAACCAGGCAATCAGGCTCTTGACCATGCACTCGAGTCGAGAAAGGAGTGGTAGAAAAAGACTTTGCAACGACTAGGAAGAAATCATTTATTATAAAACGGCTAATATAAATTTAAGAGCCCCCAAGTGACTTGGGTAAAAGAATTTTATGTATAATGATTGTATGTACCGAAGAACTTATATCATACCTGTGTTCACCCGAACTTTAAACGCGTCTTAACCGACCATTGGCTTCTCCCTCTTCGGTCAAGGTCCGAAAAGTGTTATGTACTCCACCTGTCAAGAATATTGACGGTGTTTCTGATAACCAGGCAATCAGGCCAAAAGGCTGTAACAGACAAAGCACGCTCAGGGAACTTATGCTATATTACTGACGAAGTGTAAGAAGCATCTTTGAGGAAAATAGTACCCCCACTGATACCTTCCTTCGGTTGCTCATTGTTACTATGAGACTTGTGCAATAGATTTTTTGTACTCATGAGTTCTGTTGTGTGCCGACGATGATTGAAAACAATAAGAGCGCTAGCTTTCGGCTTCACCCAGTCTGAGGTCCGAGCTCGGATGACCCGATCGTGACAATCGCAGAGGTGCTCCCTTTACTCCCTAGCCGAACCATCGGGAACGTAGGGGTAAACACAAGAGCAAGGCAACCCAGCTTGCGGAACACTTAAGTCAACATGGTGCATATTGTGGCGTAATACACGAACAAGGAACGAAGCCATACAAGTATAATCATATGCAAGAGGAAAGGCTTCATAAAGGAAGCCCCCAAGTAAACGGAGTATTTCAATTTATGTGTCACAAACAAAGTTTTGACAAGGAAGTTTTTCACAAACAACTTTTTGCCAAAAAAGTATAATGCTTGGTCGAACCGAACACAATTTAAAACTGAAAGTTTTTGAGCATGAAAGCGACTTAGCTGGTTAATGTGCTCGGTATTGATGACGCGATTCGGGCTTGTGGCGGGAGAAGACGCCCATTGATTTGTGACAGATCCGACAAGGTTCGCAGTCCTTGGCATGGCCGAGGTCCCAGCCCCCAAGCCTTAGGTGTCCGAGCAAGGAGTTCGGCACTCCGGAGTAGTGACACGGCTCGGCCGATGTGGTAAGGCGAAGCCCCCGGTCTAGCCGAGCTCGCGGAGTTGGTCGGCAAGGTGACAATGAAGCCCCCACGCCAGTCGACCTGTTCGGCATGGTGGACGTCAGTTTGATGAAGCGATGATGCTGTGCGGCCGATGTGGCGAGATGAAGTTCTCGGTCCAGTTAACATTGCGAAGCTGTGACCGCGGATGCCAAAGTGACCGCGTAAAGCAGTCAAAATCGATTACCTACACACATAAAACAGTGCAAGCAAAAAACAATAATAATTGAAAGAAAAAATTGCATAATGAAAATACATAAAGTAAATTATTAAAAAGATGAGGCCTGGGCGCCGAGGTCGATGTCGACACATGTCGGCTAGCCGATGTAATGGCGAGAGGCTGGCCGGATCGACATCACGCACAAGCATCGATAGAATATCTCTGTTTGTCGATGGTGACCGCAGCAGACTGAAGCAAATAAAAGAAGCCGACTTGTGTTGTACCAGTACCGACTAGTACCAAGAACGTGAAGTAGTATTACTAGTTGAATAGCTAATTTTTATCAGCTAAATCTTGGAGACCGTGCTGCAAAACTAATCATTGACTGCATTAGCACTTGGGTGTATGGAAGTAGCAAAAAATACTACTGTAAGAGGAAAATAGCGACTGTCTATGCGTAGAGTTTAAAAAGGAAATACTCACATATAGAAGGAAAAGGACAAAAGGAAGGAAATCTCCCTGGACGGCCGCTGCCCTTTGTTAATCATTGATCCCAACCAGTGCTAGTACTTCTCACGAAGGATCAATAGGCGGCCAAATCCGAAGACCTATATAGCTTCGGCTGCTTTTATCTTGTGACAGACTGGACGTTCGTGTCAGATTTTGTAGCGGACGCTAGAACTTCCGTGGGAAGGTCAACTTCGTGGTCGACTGCCGCGCCTTTTCTCGGCGGCAGCAGATCAGACTGCTTCCGAGCAATATCTACCGCAGTCGGTCGGGCAGCCATAGACAATTCGGATCGGTTGGCTTCCCCCGCCGACATGTTGAACATCCCCAAATCTGCAAATAAATTTATAAACGGGCAACAACAGTAGTTCATAAAGAATCTGATTTGGCATCAATTGAAGATCCCATCATGCCACGACGACACCTTAGCAGGCTCTCAATGAAAGCACCAACGTCGGTTCTATATCCGGCGTATCTCGTAGTAGGGGTCCTAAGCTAAGCGTCTTGGAGCGATGGTAACATGCACACATGGTTTTACCCAGCTTCGGGCTCCCTCGAAGAGATAATACCCTACATGCTGCTTTTGATTGTATTCATATGAGGGGATAGTACAGAGTACATGCATCTACCACGAGATTGTTCTAATGAATATGAGATAGTCTATTGACTAGCCTGGCCCCGGTTTATATATGCACCGTAGGCCTAGGGTTTAGAGGAGTCCTTGTCTTGTGCGCCAAGTCTTATGGAATCCTCCTTGTATTCGGCATGGGCTGCCCGAAGTGGCCCATTAGTGAATCATCATGGGGGTCCTCGGCCCAATCCAGCTGGTTGGGAGACGACACGGTGAGTATCCCCTAGTCCAGGACACCGTCACTCCCTCCTGGTTTATTGGTCCCCTTCGTTATTTGTGTCAAATTTTGACCATAAATTTAACTAACTAAATGTTAATGCATGTCACAAAAAATCATATCGTTTGATTCGTATTTGAACATAGTTTCCAATGGTATAATTTTCGGTGACATGCATTGACATTTTGTTAGTTAAACCTATGGTTAAACTATGACACTAAATACAACTAGTACGTAGTACAGTAGTAGTACTAGTATACGTCGGTCAAATTATTCATCATGTCCTCACATTGAATTGACGTGACAACACGATGCGCGTGAGGTGACACAAGAGTCCCGGCGGCGTGTTCGGCTCACCCCTCTCGTACTACAGCAACAGTTTCGTATATTCTCTACACAATCACTCTCCCATTCTCTCCCGGTCTCCCCGCCTCCCAGCCGCCGCCTTGTTTCGGTCCATTTGGTACGATGAGCGATGAGTTACTGGAGTTTCTATACTTCATTGCAAGTAGTCAAAAGGAAGACGTTGAAAAAATCGATCTCAACAAGGATGCTCTTCAAGCTAGTCGGATGAAGGAAGGAACCAGCGAGGCCGATCCTGTGAGTATTCGTCCCGTCGCCATGTATTATGATTTCGATCTTTATGGGGGTTTTCAAGTCTTTAAAGTCTACATGTAGTAATGAAGCCGAGTCCCCAGTTTGTTTGGGTATTGTGGACTTCGGATTTGGAGTACCACTTATCTATCAAAATCTTTCATCATTCACTTAAAACAGTCGATTGATCATACATTGAGTACCATATAACTGGAATTAACCTATGCAAGTCCAAGAAGGATTGGCCGGTGCTGCCGGCTGGCGTCAAGTTCGATCCCACGGATCAGGAGCTGATCGAGCACCTTGAGGCCAAAGTGAGTGCTGACAGCGCGAGATCTCACCCTCTCATCGATTTGTTCATACCAACCATCGACAGCGAGCACAGCATATGCTACTCCCATCCTGAGAAACTTCTAGGTGAGACACCGATCGGCTGTCTACTTGCACAAACATATTCCTTTGTTTATAGCTCTATTTTTCTTTTTAGACGCAGACCTAGTGAAGCAATTACAATTTGACAGTTAATAAAAAGTAAAACAAGTGAGTGCAACATGCCAAAGATGTTTTGAAAATGCCAACTACGTACACTAAAACCTGTATTCGACAATACTGCAGGTATTACACTGAGTGGCCTAAGCAAGCATTTCTTCCAGCGCAAATCCAGGGCGTTCAAAAGGGGCATGTGGACGCGTTGGAAGATACAGTCGGAGTGTGGCATGCACGCGATGTGGCACAAGACCGGCAATACCTTGCCGGTGATGGTCAACGGCCGGCAGACGGGCAGCAAAAAGGTTCTGGTGCTGCACACCAACAAGAAGTTCGACCAGCAGAGGACCAACTGGGTGATGCACCAGTACCACCTCGGGGACCTGGAGCAAGAGAAGGAGCGGAGCTGGTCCTCTACAAGATTTTCTACCAGACGAACACTAGGGCCAGGACTAAAAAGATTATAAGTTAGTTTGATATTGGTACTTGTACTACCTGGTCGTCTGCAAGTTGGTATTGTTGTTAACGATCTTTTGGTATGAACTTGGTATTTGCTTCCAACCATCATGTCGAGGGTCGACGTGGATATAAAGCTGAATCATTTGTTTCCAAACAAATTTTCAGGCACCTGGTTTTTATTTGATGGGTAGCATAAGCACATGCCGTTCAAATTCCCAGTTCTCCAAATTTTTACATCTTCAAAGTATGCAGGGGATCCATCCGATTTCACAGGATGATAGTTGGACGCAGCACGTCGGAACTGGGCTGTGGCATGCCAAGCCCAGCTAGAAATTGTTAAAAGAGAGGAGCGATGGATTTGGGCCTTCCAGAACAGTTAAGTGTCGCGACCTCGATCGTGAAGCACCTCCCATGGACTAAAAAAAGGCCTAGTCCGTTATTATTAGTTGAAATATGTAAAATTTTCCATAATGAAAATAAATATGTAAAATGCAATGAATTTAGTCCGCTTTCACTGAAAACCATCCGATTTGCATGAAATTCGTCCGCGGAACCACAAGACGGCTGTCCATACAGAGCCTAACCATACGGAACCAACAGGTCCATGGCCGTACGCAAGCAAGTGCATGCACTTATTATCACGATGGAAAAATAATGCTGATGTCTAAGACGGTGAAACCCATGATGCCTTCAACGTAGTCAATAAACGAGAGAATTCTGCAAGTACAGACTGATAACTGGGATCCAGCAGGTATATTGTTTTTTCAGGTCGAGCAAGTTTCAACTGGGCTGTAGACTGCCCAGGCTTGGTTTTGTTTTTAACAGGCCCAGCCCATGACGAAATGGGGCATAAAGATCCAGCAGGTATCAACTGGCGTCTAGCCTGCCAGCCTTAGTTATATTTTGTCTTAGAACATCCGCAGGCAGTTTTTTTACTGAATCAAACACACAGCCCAGTTCTATTTTCCTCTTGAAATGCCATGTCCTACTTTCGTTTTCTAATATCTACCTATAGTTTTACTAGTTCATATACATGTATTATTATATTGAAAATACATAAAGTTCCCTTTTCATCTTTACATCCTTATTTTATTGTTGTTGTTTTCCCTCCCAGCGCTGATGTTTTTACCACTGATTTTCCCTAAAACCAACTCAATTGTCCCACGTCTTATTAGCTTACAAAAACAAAATGGTATTTTATTTGGCAAATCTATAAGTTCTTAAAAATAAATGTTTTCATTTCTGGATTAAAACAGTTCGGACTCCACCGAAATATGCAAAATAAGGTTGAGCTTTTTGACCGTGGTCCTGGGCGAAAAATGGGTTGTAATAAATTCCTTAAGAATTAGTAAATGGGCTGCAAATTATTAAAAAAATAGCAAATGGGCTCTATGTTCTCTGCCACAGATTTGGAGGCTGACTTGTGGGCCTACTAAGTTCATGCGTACACAAGGTTTCTCAAAAAAGAAACTTAGTCAAAAATCGACTCTACCAACGTCAGACCGTTAGATGTCAATCTAACAGCAATCATGCTTCTTCAGTCTCTGATCTTCCTGCTCCAGCCGCCCAAACCAGCGCCGAAGGAACCGCCTGCTCCCGCCGCCCGTGGCCGGCTGTGCTGGTGGGTAGGCCTCACGGCCGACCATACTCACATCCCTTGCCTGGCTATCCCTCTACTCACCCACACCTCCTATTATTCTCCGGCAACGGCAGCCTCACACTGCGGTCGAACAAGTAAACCCTCGTACCCACTCCGTGTGGGAAACAAATGCCGAGTCTTCCTCAACTCCGGGTCGTTCCCTTACTTGGCCTCGCCGTCATCCACCGCCTTGGTGCTCTCGGCACGGCGTGGTCAACGAACGGCATCCATCGGAAGAGGACTGTATGTGGAGAGGCTGATAGCTGGGTCCACGGCCCCACGCAAGGAAGTGCCTCCTTATTACGCGCAAAATAATGATTCCTCTACCTGACAGCTGGGACCCACCGGAAGGGCCTCTGTATTTTGCAAAAAAAACATTCCTCCCGCTGACAGCTCGGACCCACCAGCTATATCTTCGCACGCAAGGAACTGTCTCCTTATTACGCACAAAAAATGAATACCCCCTGCTAGCTGGGACCCACCATAGTGGGAGGCTGACTTGTGGGCCTACTAAGTTGACGCGGACGGAGGGCTTTGTCAACTTAGTCAATATGAAAGATTCTAGCTCCAGTGACTGTACGATGTCCATCCAACGGCCGTAGTGCTTCTTCAACCTCTGGTCTTCTTGCTCCAGCCGCTCAAACCAGCGCCGGTCGTGCCGCCTGCTCCTGCCTCCCGTGGCCGGCTCTGCTGCCGCGCAGGCCTCACACCGCAGCCGAACCAACGTTTGGCCAGGCCATCCCTCTACTCACCCACAACCCCTGTTATTCTGCGGTGATGGCAGCCTCACACCGCAGCCGAACCAGTCAACCCTCATACTCCTCTCCGCGTGGGCATCCACTGCCGCGTCTTCCCCGGCTCCGCGTCGTCCCCTTCCTAGGCCTCGCCGTCGTCCACTGCCTTGGTGCTCTCGGCGCGCCGTGCTCAATGTGGTCAAGGAACGACTTCCATCGGAAGAGGACTGTACGTGGAGAGGCTGACAGCTGGGTCCACGGCCACAGCAAGAAAGTGCCTCCTTATTACGCGCAAAATAATGATTCCTCGACCTGACAGCAGGGACCCATCGGACGGCCACCGTATTTCGCGAAAAAAATGTTTCCCCCTGACTGCTGGGACCCACCAGCTACATCTTCGCACGGGAAGTGCATCCATATTACAGGCAAAAAATATGATTCTCCCCCTGACAGCTGGGACCCACCAGCTATATCTTCGCATGCAAGGAAGTGCCTCCTTACCTCCCTGAGAGCTGGGACCCACCCAGTCGAACCGTACGTAGGGTTGTCTATCTGGTCGCGAACGTGTACGTACATACTGGTTGATCGGTCTGTCTGCAGGCTGCAGCGATGAACTGTGGCTGAGTAAGGAAGGGCACGTGTCGTAGTAGAGGTGCGGACATAGCATGTCACGTAGTCCCATCTATATCGTGTACACGTACGTACAGTCAGGGTGCAACAAAGTAAATACGGCCACGTACGTACATACGGGCGGGGTCTCGAACGCCTACTCGCGCATATGTATGGCCAGGGATCGTGTACATGGAGAGGCAGCGGAGGGCAGCAACAGCGTCCTGTTCATCGGCAGCCAACCGGCTGGGTCGGAATGGAGAAACTGTGTCGTGTTCATCGGGAGGCATCGGAATGCGTCATGTTCATCGGGAGCCAACCGGCTTGGACGGAACAGCCGACACGAGGCCTAGCGTACCCCAGAACGGAGGAAACGGCCTTCTGTTCGACCGCCTAT
>NC_057799.1:605267754-605370987 GCF_018294505.1 Triticum aestivum
GGGGTCTGGCGTACCGCAAAATGGAGGAAACAGACTTCTCTTTGACCTCCTATGGTCGAAACGGGGTCTTGTTGATCGGGAGGGGTGTGGCGTACCGCAAAACAAAGGAAACGGACTTCTCTTCGACCTCCTACGGTCAAAATGGGGGTCCTGTTCATCGGGAGGGGTGATGTGTACCGCAAAACGAGACTCCATGGGCTACTGTTCATTCACCGTCTACTGCCTCGCTCCAGCCTCCACGGGCTATAGTTCATCCACCATCGACCTCCTCCAGCCTCCACCTATGACTATTCATCCACAGCGTCTCCCTCCTGCCTCCACCAGCTACTGTTCATCCACGGGCTCCTGTTCATCCAGCCTCCACCGGCTACTGTTCAACAAGCCCTCCACGGGGCTCCTGTTCATCCAGCCTCCACCGGCTACTGTTCCACCAGCCCTCTACTCGGGGTCTTGTTCAACCAGCCCTCCACGGGCTATTGTTCACCCAGTCCTCCACCGGCTACTATTCAACCAGCCCTCCACGGGGTCCTGTTCATCCACCCCCCAACCAGCTCGATTGGGGTCCTGTTCATCCAGCGACTACGACCTCTGCTACCACGGGGTCCTGTTCATCCAACCCCCACCGGAAACTGTTCATCCAACCCCCAACAACGCTCACTGTTCATCAAGAGGCAGCAGGTTCGATCGGCTTCAATTAGCAGCAGTACCGAAGGAATCGCTCGATCGGGTTCAGTTAACAGCCAGGGATCGATCGCTTGTGTTCAGTAATGCGTAGCCAGTGCAATCGCTCGGGTTCAGTAAGCGAACGCCTTGCTCGGGTTCAGTTAGAGCCCAACGCCTCGCACAGACGCCCGTAGTGTATGGGAGAAACACGCAAACCTCCGTGCATCGCTCGGCCCCGACCACCCACCGTAACCGGGAGCTCCCCGTAATTTTCCTCGCCCTCGCTTCTACCACGGTTTTTTCATCATGGACGGCCCAAAGAATGTCATGCAGCTGCGTCTCCGGCCCGCCCAGGAAGAAAAGCCCATTTTCTGTCATGATTTTTTGTCATAGAAGTAGGAGCCCACGACATCTATGATGATACCGGGTTTTGTCACAATTATCGTCATAGAAGTGCCATAAGCATGACAAAAAAATTCGTTTGGCCCAAAATGTCACAGATGTGTATTTTTTTGTAGTGATGCCTAATAGCCTTAGATGGGTCGGCTTATACTGGGTTGGACCTAGCAATGCTTAGTAGTAAAAAAATATTATTTTGGAGGGTAGGCTCAAGCCTATTGAAGCCTCACCGTAGATTCGTCACTGGCTACAAGGAAATAATGTGCACAATTTGCTATCACATATCTCGCCAGCACAACCAGCTCGGTGGAGTACTTCAACTTCCATCTTCATTTGACCAAGCAAGGCAATAGCGCTTTGGGTTGATTGTTTGGTAGATACACTTCCCAACAAAGAAAAATAAAAGATTATGACATAACACACAAGAGAAAAAAAATTATAAATTATAAATAGAACTAAAAAATGGTATAAATTTCCCAACAAAGAAATCCATGCCACTATAGGTTTTAGCTCCCTGCCGTTACTACTACTCTTATCGACTATAACAATGAATTATTATTTCTGGTGTTCGTTGTACTGCCATGGTTGGAGATGAATAGATTGAAAGTTTCTCAGGAAAAAAATGAACAAAATGAAGGCAACCTGACTAGCCCAAAACCAACCTTGATTTGTATTTATGAGCACATCTGTCTGTATTGTCTTTCTCAACAATAAAAAACAAGACCTGGATGCTCCCAGGGAATTTGTTGATCGGGGCCTAGCAAACCAAACAAATATAAAGGCCAGTTAGCCAACAAAAAAAGGCCACCACACACCCTCCGACATGAATCTCCGCGATATGTATCGAATCACTCAGGCGATTGAGATGCAACTATTTCTTAGCAACAATTTTTTTGTATATATAGTTGTCTAGTTGATGAGCAATTAGTACAAATGTTACGAAACATTTTCTTCCATACTACTAATTCTAGTAGGCATGATTTGACATGCACGAACTTTATTAGATAAGCTATATCAAGATCAGTTATACACCCCAACAAATTCATCATTAGTTTGATTCATGCAAAAAATAGGGAATGTTAAACATGGCAAGAGATTGGTAATTGAAAAGAGACATTGTACATTTCTTGAATAATCTTATCTCTTAGGATTTAGGTTCATGTACTTGAAAAACAAAACGACAACTAAAATAGTTTTCAAACAGCCTACCAAAATCAAAATACTAATAATAAAAGTTATTTACTTGATTCTCAGGAAATGAAAAAGGTTAATGATTCAGGAAATGGGAAAACAGAATGCTACTTACATAGCTCGGCCGAAAGATAACTATAATCTCCCTTGATGGTAAAGTGGTAAAAAATTCAAACTAATTACTAGTGTGGGTTGTTTTGCATCATCTCTAGAATCTCCCTTGAACTCAGTACGTGATGTTCGTCATCTATCAGTTGAGCAATTCATTAAAAGGAAGACACCAGTCAACTCTTTCATACAGGGTTGCAGCGATGCGGCCCGACTCCCTGTTCTTCCTTTGGAACCACCTCCCATCACTAGTATGCGTCGGTGCTATACAAATGGTTTTTAACCCCTTTTACGACGGCATTTGGAACCGTCGCCAAGTGAGTGTGGGCGATAGGGGGGTCCTTCCCACATGACCTAGAAATTGTCGGGATAGGCCCTCCTAGGACACCAAATGAGCTCGTGTGCGATCGGGTGAGGCATCGAAACCCAATCCTTTCCGTAGGTATGTACATCCCACACGGTGAATCCTAGAAAAATATTTCCGTAGGTATGTACATCCCACACGGTGAATCACAGAAAAACATTTCCGTAGGTATGTATATCACACACTGTCAATCCAAGGAATATGTTTCCGTTCTTATGTACATCCCACGCAGTCAATCCAGGGAAAACGTTTCCGTTCGTATGTATATCACACACAGTCAATCCAAGCAATATGTTTCCGTTCTTATGTACATCCCACACAGTCAATCCAGGGAAAACGTTTCCGTTCGTATGTATATCCCACACAGTTTTACGTGTAGGCTCGTGTGTGAAAGGTGTAACTATCACACACACTCTGCCTTGGTTAACTGTTTGCTTTTATCAACTACATCACACACGATTTGATGAAGAAAACTGTGTGGCATTGGGCTATCCATCACAAGCGCTTTTACTGCTAGAACCGTTTGCAAAGTTCCATGACACATTTAGCAGGTTTATTAGTTTACAATTAATAGGTCCAGTATTATGCAAATTCACATTTCATATCGAACAACTGTTTGCCAATTTCATATCAGGCACATAAATATATTATAACATCACAGTATGATAGCTACATGAAAACAGCACAGTACAACATATTAGAACAATATATTCATTTCCCTAATCGAGATCATCCAGGCTCATCTTATCCACCTCTGCTTTCAGTTCAGTAACAACCTGTTTTGCACGGGCCAACTGGGAAAGTGCCTCCTCCTTCGCCAACACCATCTTAGCAAAGTCTGATTTAAAATATCTGAGCTCATTCTCCACCTTCCACTTTTTATCCCGCATCTTCAAATATTCTTCAGCGTTGACAACAGTTTCTCTAAGCCTACGTCTGTTCTCTTCTAGGCACATCTTCAAAGACTGTGTCCACTCTTGATCAACCCACTCCAAGTAAGAACACTTCCGTTCATCCTATAATATTTAAAACTAGATTAGTAACAATTGTAGGGGAAATGGGTTTATAGCAACATAGAAAATCACCAATACTTATTTTGAAAAACTGAAGAAACATGTTAATTATGACATACCTTCTCAAAAAGATCAATGTGCAAATGAATTAATTGCTACTGAGACAACAACCAAATTCTGGAACATCAGAAGCTATAATTAACTACAACAACGCTACAAGTTCTTACTCATGTACAATAAATAACAAATTGAACATTTTATGAGGAAGGTAAATATAACTGCAACAGCATAGCGACAGTGTTTGGATGACAGTAAATTGATACTAACAGGTGTGTACATGCACAAATTTAGTAACATAGAACTAATAGCACTAAGGTCGTCCACTATGTATGCCAAAACTGGTGTAAAGAGAACTAATGCTACATCTCGCACCGGTGCCCTGCACTGGCGAGCCGATGCAGCGGAAAAAAATCAGGGACCCAGACTCCGGAGCACGTAGTTGATCCGATGCCCAGTTCCTTCGTGCCATAAAGATTTAGTATTTTACTGCTTGGCTGCTCGGATGTGTGGACCAAAGTTGTCTGCACAAACTGCTGAAGCGGTGCCAAATAATTTTCTAATGGCGCCGCTAATGAGATGGCAACAATTTAAGATACTAGGTACAAAGTGTGACACTGTCTTGGGATGCGTTTGGTTGAAGGTGTGGCATGAATGGCTTGGGACCGTGACAGTGTCTGAATCACATCTAACAAATGATTTGTAACAACGAAAGAGGGTCTAACCTTCTCTACACATGCCAGAAACTTCCTCCCACTATCCTCAGATTCAAACGCAACTAGCTTCACGCATGGAGATTGATGGTGACAACGAGCAGATAGATCTTCAGCCACCCTGAGGGAGTCCTGGATACGGGGGTATCCGGACAGCCGGACTGTATGCTTTGGCCGGACTGTTGGACTATGAAGATACAAGATTGAAGACTTCGTCCCGTGTCCGGATGGGACTCTCCTTTGCGTGGAAGGCAAGCTTGGCGATTCGGATGTGTAGATCTCCTTCTCTGTAACCGACTCTGTGTAACCCTAGCCCCCTCCGGTGTCTATATAAACCGGAGGGTTTAGTCCGTAGGACCAAGAACAACAATCATAATCATAGGCTAGCTTCTAGGGTTTAGCCTCTATGATCTCGTGGTAGATCAACTCTTGTAATACTCATATCATCAAGATCAATCAAGCAGGAAGTAGGGTATTACCTCCAAGAGGGCCCGAACCTGGGTAAACATTGTGTCCCCCGCCTCCTGTTACCATTAGCCTTAGACGCATAGTTCGGGACCCCCTACCCGAGATCCGCCAGTTTTGACACCGACATTGGTGCTTTCATTGAGAGTTCCACTGTGTCGTCGCAATAAGTCTTGATGGCTCCTTCAATCATCTACAACGATGCAATCCAGGGTGAGGTTTTCCTCCCCGGACAGATCTTCGTATTCGGCGGCTTCGCACTGCGGGCCAACTCGCTTGGCCATCTAGAGCAGATCGATAGCTACGCCCCTGGCCATCAGGTCAGGTTTGGAAGCTTGAACTATACGGCCGACATCCGCGGAGACTTGATCTTCGATGGATTCGAGCCCAGGACAGGTGCGCCGGACGGTCACGAGGAGCATGACCTAGATCTGCCATCGGACGGTGTTCGGGAGATCGCGCCTGCGGCTTCCCTGGCTCTCAATCCGATCCGAGGACGGGTGGATGGACCCCGCCACGGAGGCCGCACACTCATCGGCGATGGAGCCGAACACAGACTTCACCTTCAATGAGGTCCGTGTCATCGGACCCTCGGACTCGTTTCCGGCCATAGGCTCCGAACCACGTGCATCCGTGCCTATAGAATCTGATTGGGCACCGATCATGGAGTTTACCTCCGCGGATATCTTTCAGGACTCGCCCTTGGGCGACGTGCTAAATTCATTGAGATCTCTCTCCCTATCAGAAGACTCGTGGCCGAACTATGTCCGGCTCGAGTGGGAAGCGGACGACGAAGAAATTCGTCTCCCACCCACCACCCACTTAATAGCCACTGTCGATGACGTAACCGACATGCTTGACTTCGACTCCGAAGACATCGACGGTATGGACGACGATGCCGGAGAAGAACAGGAGCCACCGCCCACATGGCGCTGGACAGCCACCTCATCATACGACATATATATGGTGGACACACCCAAAGAAGGCAACGACGATGAGGCAACGGAGGATAATCCCCTTGAGAAGCAATCTAAGCACCGGCGTCATACGCGCTGCTCTAAGCCTCGCCATGGCAAAAATAGTGATACCGGCACAGGAGACAATAACGCTCCGGATGGTGCCAAAGACGAAAACAACCCCGCCGGGCCAGACTTCGAGCAGGCCAAACGGGAAAATGGGCAAGATAGCCCCGATGAACAGGCAACAGATGGAGACTTGGAGGACGATAATTACATGCCCCTCTCCGAAGACGAGGTGAGCCTCGGCAACGACGAATTCTTCGTGCCTGAGGATCCCGTCGAGCAGGAGCGCTTCAAGCGCTGGCTTATAGCCACTGCAAAGAGCCTGAAGAAAAAGCAGCAGCAGCTTCAAGCTGATCAGGATCTGGTAACTGATAGATGGACTCAGGTCCTGGCAGCCGAGGAATATGGACTCGAGCGCCCAACAAAAAGTTACCCAAAGCGCAAGTTGTTACCTCAATTCGAAGAGGAGACACTAGAGCAGGATGCGGCTGATCGGCCACCACGTGGCCGGGATAAGGCATATCAGCCCAAACACCAGCCCACACCCCGTCGCCAGTCAAATAAAAACACGAAGGCCCGGGGCTACACGCAGGACCTGCGAGATGTGTTGGAAAACAAAGCAGGACAGTCAAGATCGATCTTCGGATCACGGGGGCGCGCCCCAACGCGTGTTGACGATCACCATGTCGGATACACCAAATATAAATCCGGTCGGGCCGAACACAATCAACCAGACTCACTTGAACTGCGTCGTGATATAGCCCGGCATAGAGGCGCCGCACACCCCTTATGCTTCACTGACGAAGTAATGGACCATGAGTTCCCAGAAGGGTTTAAACCCGTGAACATCGAATCATATGATGGGACAACAGATCCCGCGGTATGGATTGAAGATTTACTTCTCCACATTCACATGGCCCACGGCGATGATCTACATGCCATCAAATACCTCCCACTGAAACTCAAGGGACCGGCTCGGCATTGGCTGAACAGTTTGCCGGCAAACTCCATTGGAAGTTGGGAGAACCTGGAAGACGCGTTCCTGGATAACTTTCAGGGCACTTATGTGCGACCCCTGGATGCTGACGATCTAAGTCATATCACCCAACAACCCAGAGAGTCAGCCAGGAAATTCTGGACTCGGTTCCTAACTGAAAAGAACCAAATTGTCGATTGTCCGGATCCTGAAGCCCTAGTGGCCTTTAAGCATAACATCCGCAATGAGTGGCTTGCCCAACACCTCGGCCAAGAAAAGCCGAAGTCCATGGCAGCCCTCACGATACTTATGACCCGCTTTTGCGCGGGCGAGGATAGCTGGTTGGCTCGTAGCAGCAATACAGCAAGCAATCCTGGCACATCAGAGGCCAGGGATAGCAGCGGCAAGCCCCGGCGCAACAAACACAAGCGTCACAAAAATGGGGATAACACCGAAGACACGATCGTCAATGCCGGATTCAGCGGCTCTAAGTCCGGTCAGAGGAAGAAGCCATTCAAAAGAAACAGTCCGGGCCCGTCCAGTCTGGACTGCATACTCCATCGCCCGTGTCAAATTCACGGCACCCCCGATAAACCAGCCAATCACACCAACAGAGAATGCTGAGTGTTCAAACAGGCCGGCAAGTTGAATGCCGAAAACAAGGAAAAGGGGCCGCATAGTGATGACGACAAGGGGCCCCGGCCGCCGAAGACAGGAGGGCAGAAGAAATTTCCTCCCCATGTGAAAACAGTGAACATGATATACACCACCCATATTCCCAAACGGGAGCGGAAGCGTGCACTAAGGGACATCTACGCGATGGAGCCAGTCGCCCCAAAGTTTAATCCATGGTCTTCCTGTCCGATCACCTTTGATCGCAGGGACCATCCTACAAGTATCCGTCATGGCAGTTTGGCCGCATTGGTCCTTGACCCTATCATTGACGGATTCTACCTAACACGAGTCCTCATGGACGGTGGCAGCAGCCTGAACCTACTCTATCAGGATACAGTGCGCAAAATGGGCATCGATCCCTCCAGGATCAAACCCACAAAAACCACCTTTAAAGGTGTCACACCAGGTGTAGAGGCTCGCTGCACGGTCTCGATCACATTAGAAGTAGTCTTCGGATCTCCGGACAACTTCCGAAGTGAGGAGTTAATCTTCGATATCGTCCCATTCCGCAGTGGCTACCACGCACTGCTCGGACGAACTGCATTTGCCAGATTCAACGCGGTACCGCATTATGCATACCTCAAACTCAAGATGCCAGGTCCTCGCGGGGTTATAACAATCAATGGAAACACAGAGCGCTCCCTCCGTACAGAGGAGCACACTGTGGCCCTCGCAGCAGAAGCACAAAGCAGCCTTCTTAGGCAGATCTCCAGTTCGGCCATAAAGCCCCCGGACACCGCTAAGCGAGTCCGGAGTACTCTGCAACAGGATCGTCCGGCATGTCCTGGCATCGCCTAGCAATTCGGCCTCCATCCTAGTCCTAGTCAAGCAGCGGAATTTGTGCCGCACGTACATAATTACGCACTTAAAATACCATGGGCACAGGCGGAGGCACAGCTACAATACGGCCCACAATGCGGCTCAACCGCCCCAGGACCGGTATACCTTCACCCTTTTCTTTCTTTCAGGTCCCTATTTTTCGAAGGCTCTTCCGATAACCTGATCGTGGGACCCATCACAGGACGGAAACGCCAAGGAGGCAAGAAGCTTTGACGTACAAGGGAATTACCAGGTGGTCTCTGCTAACGATCGCTATACCTGTTCTATATGCCCGCACGCAGGTCGCTCTTGGCTAGGACATATCAAATAGTCCTATTTTGCTTATCGCACTACTCGTATGCATACGCCTTGACGTACTATTCAAATAGCAATGGAACATAATGTACAGCGTCAGCTTATTATTACATCTCTTTATCTCTTTCATTGTTTGTTTACTTATTAAAATTTGCATCCGTACACTTTGGTACGATCAGTTCGCCAGGGGCTTCAGTGTACCCCATAACACGGCAAGAAAAGTCCGAACACTTTCGACAGTGCGGCTCCCCGAACTTATAGCATTATATGCATCAGCTCCGAATCATGTCTTTGGTCAAATGTTGGGTTTGCCTGGCTCCCGTGTTTTGATACCTTACGTTCCGCTATACCAGCTAAGGTGCCACCGGGAGAATTACTGCGATTATGCCCCGGTTCATCTGGGCGAGCAACTCAGTAGAGAAAGCCGAAAACTGACTGTCATGATGCGGCGAGAGCTGGTCGCTGTTTGAGAGGTCTCAAATCCTTAAAGATTTTTTCCGCTTCGGGCGAGGAATCGGCCTTGTCCGATTTAGGCGTGTATAGCGCCCCAAGTTCGGCCTTCCGAATACCAGGGGCTACGCCAAAATTTAAAATTGTAGACTTGTATGGCTAAGTAAGGATGGCAATGGGTAGGGTATGGGGCGGGTAGAGCAATACCATACCCATACCCGTGTAGTCAATGGGTACAAAATTCTACCCATACCCGTACCCATGGGTATGAACCGTTACCCGTACTTATACCCGACGGGTAGCCATACCCATTGGGTACCCAACAGGTAGATCAAACAGTACACAAGTTATTCACAATTTTACATTCATCTATAGCACATTTGACAAAATAATATTGATCTCAACTCAATAATAGTTAGATGAGTACATGATAATTATCTCAATTCAAATTGACAATTAGTGACAACTTTAACATAGGTTCATAAGCTCACGACACAACATTAACATAAGTACACTTGTGAATCATGGGTAAAATTCACATGTTAGTATAAATGGGTAGGGTATGGGTATATCCATGGGCAAAAGGCTATACCCATACCCTACCCATGACTTAACGGGTAGGGTATGGGTACTACCCATGGGTATAAAATTGTGTCCATACCCTACCCATGCGGGTACGGTATCCACGGCTACCCATACCCATGGGTAAAATTGCCATCCTTATGGCTAAGTGAGAGTGGTAAAGCCGTATAGTCCGATTGCCTGGTTCGTTGCGCAAAACACCTCCTCAAAGGACCAAAAATCTGGATAAAGAGTGTTTTCATCCTGAACACCCCGGTACTAGTTACATGGGGGCAGAAGCCGATGACTGGCCAACTTTCAGATTTTATAAGTGTCATGACCGGTTTTTCAATAAAATAATTATTGAGAGACCAATCCCTTTTACGGACCAGCGAGGAAGAATTCCTTCTCACTGGTAGACAATATCTTGGTCACAGAAGAAAAATGCCAGGAGTACTGAATATAATACAAGGTTGAGCAGAGACTGCCCAACAATTTATTACATGCACGCCGATAAAACAATACGGCGGATAGGGTGGCAAACTACTAACTCACGATAATCACGGTGGTGGAAATATCACCGCGAAGCGAGTGATATGATTCCAGAAGACTACAGCTCTTCGAGCGTCGGAGTGAGGCTCGAGAAGACTTATTGCGGGTGGCGGAAGCGTATACAAAACAAGTGACCAAAATCCGGGATCGCGCAGGACTGACTGGGACTCCTCTAGGCATCGGACGCGCTATCAAACTCTTCATCCAAGAGATCGCCTTCGTCAACATCTGGCCAAATCAACAAGCCAGGTGAGTACTATGAAAGTACTCACAAGACAGTTCGGACATAAGATATAACAAATGCGAACATGAAGTACATGAATAAGTTAACCAGTACGATCAAACATAGAGGTAGTAAATGCTGGGTGCCAAGCGAGGGTCTGAATGACGCCTCGAGCGGAAACTGCAGAATAGTAATACTGGTGCCAAGCGAGTGTCTGAAAGACTCCTCGAGCGGAAAATGCGGGATAATAATACTGGTGCCAAGCGAGTGTCTGAAAGACTCCTCGAGCGGAAAATGCGAGATAATAATACTGGTGCCAAACGAGTGTCTGAAAGACTCCTCGAGCGGAAAATGCGGGATAATAATACTGGTGCCAAACGAGTGTCTGAAAGACTCCTCGAGCGGAAAATGCGGAATAATAATGCCACAGTCGGGCGTCGAGGCGACACCACATAAAGGGCTTATAACAGAAAATAAGGACGGTGCATGCCACAGTCGGACGTCTGAGCGACATCGCATTAAGGGCTTATATTTAATGTAAGAAACAAAAACACGCCACAGTCGGACGTCTGCGCGATGTCACATAAAGGGCTTATATCACAGCTCAATAATGCAATAGTTTGGGAACATAATTTATCACGAGCATGAAACAAATATAAAGTTAGTCCATCCACAGGAATAACAATAAATCTGGATTACCACTTGAGCTTGTTCACCGGGAACAAGTTTTCCACGCGGATAGATATGGATAATAATGTTTTCAATACTTGATCATGGATACGATGATTTGGAAAGAATTGACTCTGCAGAGTTTGTACTTAACCACAGCCAACGGATTTCAGTAGTCACGGGGACTAGTTCCGTCTACGGTGTTTTGGAAGAAACACGTCTAACCAGTACACACCCAATTCAACCATCCGAAGCCAGGGATCACCCTCGGCATCGTTCAAGAAAAACCTTGAGACGGGGAGGCTACAACCTCGAGTAGCATGGGATCAAATTTCTATACGCGCGCTTTAAGGGGGTGCCCCCCCCTCTCGGTCCCAACCGGAAACACCCATGCCCCCTGACCGGATGACTGGCTTTAATCCTGGGCCAAGGTACCATCATCCCGGCCTCTTTGTTTGGTGTGTACACGGAAAGAGGTTACCAACTTACTAAACCGCATCCTGGCAATGAGACATGTGGTAGCATGGAAGGGGGAAGGAACGGTAACGCGGCTCCAACCACGTTAACGTCGGAGAAAGTCGGATGACGCAAGGCTGGCATGCTACAACAGTATCACCTTGCTGCCCTTCATGTCACCACATGATTAGGCCATCTCCCATCAGAGATCATCGCAACTTTGGAACGAACGATAACGTGGCTCCAACCACGTTAACGTCGGAGAAAGCCGGATGACGCAAGGCTGGTATGCTACAACAGTACCACCTTGCTGCCCTTCATGTCACCACATGATTAGGCCATCTCTCATCAGAGATCATCACGACTTTGGAACAACCGGGTAGTTGCCTTACAAGCAACAAGGTATTTACCGACACTCATATGCCACGCACAAACTTTCACGCAAACATGCAAAACACCTGTCATATCAAATGTTCAAAACATGCTTGCCTGGTTCGGAGAAGTCGGAGTCTAGCTCGGCGAAGTTCGCGGCTCCGTCACCTCTCCCGGAACCTACGGCAATCACGAAACGGATACTAACGTGAAAACCAACACATGCACAGAAACTTTGCCAAATATTTTTCAAATAAATCCCATAAAAACTAGACAAAATTTGAAGATTGTCAGAAAAAGAATCACCCAAAAATACCTTTTTATTGAAAAGTTATAAAGGTTTCTGTCCAGGGACCTTTCTGTAATGAAACAGAAAAGTTCCAGGGTTTTAACTGAGAAAACAGAAAACGCTTCGGTTGGGGATGCGCAAGCGCAAAGGAGAAAACGTATTTGCCCGAAGGCGCCAACAGAAAACGGTTCGAAGGAGAATAGAATAGAGGCTGACAGGCGGGGTCCACCTGTCAGGTTTAAAAAGCTCGCCGGCGCCCGAAGACTGTGGTGGACGCCGGCGTCGAACCACGGCGAGTTAGGAGAAACGGAGGGTACCAAGAGCTTCAGCGTCTTCTTCCGCGTCGGTGGGTGGTGGACTCGTCCAACGGGGAGCACCACGTCGATGGCGACACTATCTCCGGCGGACGGCGGCTGGGGTGAGGATGGGGAACTCCGGTGGAGGGCTGCAAGCTACAAATTGAGGCGCGGGTCAGAACGAGGGATGCAAGGTGAAGCTACTGGCAAGAGAATGGAGGCGGAGGAGCACACACGGAGGCGAATCGGGCTGGATCCCGTGGCGGGTCACGGCGGCCGGAGTCGAGGAAGGAGACCTCCTCGGGGCTCTTCCAGTGGCTAGGCGTGCTCTAGGGGGAGTGCAGGGATGGTGGGTGCTCGAGTTGAAGCTCGGGGCCTCTATTTATAGGCAGATCGACAGGGTGGCCGTGAACGGAGAATCTCCGGCGAGCGATTACGGCGGAGCAGTGGATTGGCAGGTGGTTTGAGCGGCCAGGCAGCATCAGTGCAGGTTACTGGAGTCGTTTCACAGCTAAACGGGGTTGGTCTTGGCGTAATGGCGTCGGTCCACGGTGAGGTGACCGCACGGGCTCAACGGCGGCAGAGAGCGCGCTCCGCGCCCTGCGGTTCACGACGAGAGCGGCAGCGCGTTCGGGGGAGTGGAAGACCACGCGGCGAGCTCCGGTGGTTTGGGCGGCGCTGGGTGGCGTCGTCGGCGCCGTGTCTCCCGCGGGCGTCCGCAAAGCCACCGCCGGCGTCGGTCACGGGGCGGCGCACCTTCTGCTGCTCGTCGCCGACGCCCGCAAGGCGCCAGGCGTTCGTGCGGTGCAGGAACAAGGGGGAGGGGACGAGGAGCAAGGCGACGCAGTGGTACTGGCGAGATCGACGTCCTTCTCTGAAGAAAACGACAGCAGGCCACTGACTGAATCTCTGAACTTTCTGAACTTGACATAGACAGTGCACTGCAGGTGTTCGACAGAAGGTTTTGGCTATGAGATAAATTTTTCTGGGGCTGTAACTTGGTGAGGTGACCACTCAATGCACCCAGAGGCTGCCAGATTTTACTTGGAATTTTTGGAGAAGGTTTTGAATGAATTTCACCAAATTTGACAAATCTGGTCCAAACTTGCAGCAAATGTAGTTTGAAAATTTTGAACTAAAGACCAGTGGATCTTCATGGTTCTAGGTTGAGGGTTCAAAGGACTAGGAGGGGAAAAAGGTTTGGTGGCAAAAATCAAGACAGAAAGTGGAGTTCCTTTGTAAATCTCCAAGTGCTAGAAAAGAAGGCAGAATTTGTTTGAATAGGATTTAAATGGAAAAAAATCACATGGGGAGGTTCAACTTGCTGGATTTGATGCAAATCATGATCCAAAGGTGAGGGAAAGGTTAGGAGAGAGGATTTGCACTAAGGCCATGGCAAGAAGGAATTGTGGAAAGTGGCAAAGGATTTTCCAAAAGCCATAGTGCATTTTCAAAAAGATTTTCAAAGGTTATTTTCCCAAATGAAAGACATTTTGTCTTGAGTCCAAATGAAAAGCAAGAACTTCCAAGACTAAAGACAGACCTTGGGTGAATCCAAATAAAACTTTTGCCATAGAGAAAATTACTTGAGGGGGAGAGTTCTCTTGAAGAAAAAATTTAAATCACTCCCCTCAAGTCAAATAAAAATCTTTTGAAAAATCCAAATAAAAACTTGGGTGTCACAACACCTACCCCCTTAGGAAAAATCTCGTCCTCGAGATTTCTGCTGATCCTCAAATAGATATGGATACTCTGCCCGGAGGAAATCTTCCCTTTCCCATGTGGCTTCATCCTCAGTGTGGTTGCTCCACTGAACCCTGAAAATTTTCGTCGTTTTCTGACGGGTCCTCCGTTCAGACTCTTCTAAGATCTTTACTGGCCTTTCTTTGTAGGTGAGATCTGGTTGCATATCAATGTTCTCATGAGGTACATGTTTCTCCGGGTTACTCACGCATTTCCTCAACTGCGAGACGTGGAATACGTCATGGACGTCTGACAGCTCCTTGGGTAGGTCTAGTTGGTAGGCTACCGTGCCTCTTCGTGCCTTCACACAAAATGGTCCAATAAATCTTGGGGCTAGCTTCCCCTTAATTTTGAACCGTTGCAGACCCCTCATAGGAGATACTCGGAGGTATACGGAATCACCGGGTTCAAAGCTGACCTCACGATGCTTCTGATCATAGTAGCTCTTTTGTCGGCTCTGCGCCGTCTTGAGTCTGTCCCTGATTTGTTTAACTTTTTCCTCGGCCTCTTTAAGCATGTCTGGGCCGAAGATACGGCTGTCCCCTGTTTCTGACCAATTCAGTGGGGTACGACACCTCCGTCCGTACAATGCTTCAAAGGGTGCCATTTGCAAGCTGGCTTGGTAACTGTTGTTGTACGCAAATTCGGCATACGGCAAACTCTCTTCCCAACTGGATCCATAGGTGAGCACACAGGCTCTTAGCATATCCTCTAGGATTTGGTTTACACGTTCCGTTTGTCCATCTGTCTGAGGGTGGTATGCTGTACTGAAAGCTAGTTGTGTGCCCAGAGCTTGTTCTAGGTGATCCCAAAATTTGGAGACGAATTGGGTGCCTCGGTCTGATATTATAGTTTTTGGGACTCCGTGCAAGCAAACTATACGGGAGAGATAAAGTTTTGCCAGTCTTTGTGTGGAGTAGGTAGTCTTCACGGGAATGAAATGAGCAACCTTGGTTAGTCGGTCTGTGATGACCCATATGGCGTCATTTCCGCGTTGTGATCGGGGTAGTCCAACTATGAAATCCATTCCTATTTCATCTCATTTCCACTTCGGTATTCTGTTTGGTTGGAGTAGCCCTGCTGGCTTTTGATGCTCGGCCTTGATGCGCTGACATGAATCGCAACAAGCAATAAATGTGGCTATATCTCTTTTCATACCGTGCCACCAAAATCTTTCCTGGATGTCCTTGTACATTTTGGTTCCTCCAGGATGGATTGAGTATGGAGCGGTGTGGCTTTCCGTCAAGATCTGTTGCTTGAGTTCCTCAATGTTAGGTACGCAAAGTCTGTTTCGGTACCACAAGGTTCCTTCACTGTCGGTGACGAACTCTGAAGTCTTACTAAGATTCATTTTCTTCTTTATGCCTTCGATGCTGGGATGTCCCTGTTGAGCCTTCTTAATTCATTCCACCAGGGTGGGTTGTATCTCCAGGTTTGATACGGTGCCCTCGGAGACTAGCATCATGTTGAGCCTAGCGAACTCTCGCTGAAACTCAGGCCTTAAGTTTTGCGGACTGTCATTGTCCGGGCTGGGGTTTCGACTAAGGGCATCGGCCACTACATTTGCTTTCCCTGGGTGGTAGTGAATGCCGACGTCATAGTCTTTGACCAGTTCCAACCAGCGTCGTTGGCGTAAATTCAGCTCTGGCTGTGTGAAGATATATTTGAGGCTCTTATGGTCCGTATATATTTCACAGCGATTTCCCAACAGGAAGTGCCTCCACTCCTTGAGTGCATGTATGACTGCTGCTAGCTCCAAGTCATGTGTTGGGTAATTTTCCTCATGTTTTCGCAGTTGCCTGGAGGCATATGCGACAACTTTGCCATCCTGCATCAGTACACATCCGAGACCTTTTCGGGACGCGTCACAATACACTTCAAAACTCTTGTGTATGTCCGGCACAGTTAAGACTGGTGCGGTTGTCAGCCTCTTCTTGAGTTCTTGGAAGCTCTGCTCACATGCTTCCGTCCATACGAATTTCTTGTCCTTCTTGAGTAGTTGGGTCATAGGTTTCGCCACAGTGGAGAATCCTTCAATAAATCTCCTGTAATATCCGGCCATTCCTAGGAAACTCCGCACATCTGTGACGTTGGCGGGCGGCTTCCAGTCCAGTATGGCCTTGACCTTTTCTGGGTCTACGGCCACGCCTTCTTGGTTCAGTATATGGCCTAAGAAACCAACTTGTCTTAGCCAAAATTCGCATTTGCTAAACTTGGCGTACAACTGATGCTTCCTCAATTCTCCCAAAATAATTCTGAGGTGCTCAGCATGATCTTCTGGTGTCCTTGAGTAAACCAGAATATCGTCAATGAATACCACCACAAATTTGTCCATGAATTTCATGAACACTTTGTTCATGAGGTGGACGAAATATGCGGGGGCGTTCGTTAGTCCAAAAGGCATCACTGTGAACTCGTATAACCCATATCTGGAAGTGAATGCTGTCTTGGGGATATCCTCTGTCCGTACCTTCAGTTGATGGTATCCCGATCTCAAATCAATCTTTGAAAATACCTTAGCTTGTGCGAGCTGGTCAAACAAATCATTTATCCGTGGCATCGGATATTTGTTTTTGATGGTGACCATATTGAGGGCTCGATAGTCTATACACAGTCTCATTGTCCCATCCTTCTTCTTGGCGAACAACACAAGCGAACCCCATGGTGAGGAGCTGACTCGTATAAACCCTTTGTCCAATAATTCCTTTATCTGCTTCTTCAACTCCACCAATTCCGAGGGTGCCATTCTATACGGCTTCTTATAGATGGGAGCGGTGCCAGGTGCTAGTTCAATGCTGAATTCTATCTCTCGGTCTGGTGGCATGCCTGGTAGTTCTTCCGGGAACACATCAGGGAACTCGCATACCACTGGAACTTTTCTCAGTTCTGCAATGTCCATTTTGTTCAGTTTTGGTTTCTGTGATCGTGGCCTTTCTTGAGCGGAGACTCTTATTGTCTTGCCGTGATGGTGTGTGAGAATCACTGTCCGATTGAAACAGTCGATGAATCCTTTGTTGGTGGTCAACCAGTCCATCCCTAAAATGACATCCAGTCCTTTACTTTCCAACACGATGAGATTCGCGTGGAATTGTAGTCCTTCGAACTCAATGACCACTCCTTGGCAGTAACCCTGAGCGATTTGCTTATTTTCGTAGGACTTGATGATCATAGATTTTTCCAAGGGAAGTATCGGAAAACCATGTTGCGAAACAAAACTCTTCGAAACGAACGAGTGGGAAGCTCCAGAATCAAACAAAACCATGGCAGGTACTGTGTTGACAGGGAACGTACCGAGCACGATGTCTGGGGCATTCTGCGCTTCTTCCCTGGTCAAATGGTTCAGGTGACCCTTCCTGTGGTTGTTGCTGGGGTTGAAGTTGTTGCGCTTGGGGGCGGGATTGTTTCCACCATTGTTCGGCTTGGGTGCCGAGTCTCTTGGCTTCGGGCACTGTTTAGCATAATGCCCTTCCTGACCACAAGCATAGCAGGTGACCCCTGGACGGTATGTGTACTCCTTGTCCCTGGCATGAAACTGTCCGACGGGCCTTGGCTCGGTAGTCGTGGATCTCCTTGCGTCTGTCCTTGGGACCTCAGTCTTGCCTCGGTTGCTGCGGGCAAGGGTCGTCTTGTCCCTCTTCCGCTTACGGATATCTTCCAGACTACGGCGCTCATTTTCCAAGGTGATGGCCTTGTCCACCAGCGCCTTAAAATCCGGAAAGGTGTGTACAATCAGTTGGCATCTTAGCGCTGGTGCCAGGCCGTCCAGGAATTTTTCCATCTTCTTGCTTTTTGTCATGTGCTCGTCGTAGGCATAACGAGACAGCTGGGTGAACTGACCATTGTACTCTGTCACTGACATGCCTCTTTGCTTCAGGTCATCAAACTCTCTCTTCTTGATCTTTAGGATGCTCCTGGGGATGTGTGCCCCACGGAAGCCTCCCTTGAACTCTTCCCAGGTGATGTTGTGTTCCCTGAGATGCATGTGTAGGAAGTTTTCCCACCATGCTGCGGCTGCTCCAGTAAGGTAGTGTGGTGCATAAAGCACCTTCTCATGATCTGAGCACTGAGCAATAATCAGTTTCCTTTCAATCTCTCGAAGCCAATCATCGGCTTCCAGCGGCCTATCGGTGTGAGCAAAAGTTGAGGGGCGAGTCTTCTGTAAATCAGATAACTTGGAATGTGGTTGATAGTGTTCACGGTGGTTTCCCATGTTGATGACATGGTTCATCATCTCTTGGTGTTGTTGCTGACTTTGCTCGAAGAGACGGCATACTTGAGACAGTGCTGCTTCGCTGTCTTGTTGGCTGGACTGACCCTGAGTGAAATTGTTGCTGGTCTGTGTCCCGTAAACCTCTTCTGGCTGATTGGGCATGGAGCGAGTCCATGGGCGAGACATTTTTTTCCAGTCTGGGGTATTATTTGCAAAACCCATGAGAAACTGTGTAGCCCAAGAAAAATCTTGCAAGGCAACAATTTAAAACGGTTCAAGGTTTTCAAAGAAACACAAATGATTTTTCATGGAGAAGAAGTGTTTAACATAAAACTTACATGCGAAAAGCAAACACATGATACAGCACTCAGGATGCGCGTACACAATCCTGACATGTTTTTTAAAACTAGCGTACTACTCCGGAAGGCAGCAAACACACCAATACAAACTAGCGTACAGATAAAACAGCACATCATACAGGCAGACATAACACGCGGCTACTCGGTGCTCTCAGTCGGAGATGGTGAAGATCTCCTTCCCCTTGCCGATGGCAAGGCTCAGCGGTCCAGGAGAGTCAACCTCCACCTCCTCTCTAGCTGGCTCCTGGCGCGTAACGTTGCGCTGCGCTGATGGTGCGGGGGCGACTGGTGGTAGAGCGCGGGCGGTAGGCGGTGCGGCTCTGACTGGAGTAGGAGCGATGACTCGGTCGAACTCCTCAGTGGTAGGCAGACGGCGAGCAGTGGGCAAAACGGCCGGTGCATACGAGGCTGAAGACGAGACGAATGTCAGAGGCGGCGCCGTGTGGAGAAGCTCCTTCCTGCTGGCAGGACCGCCCCGGACTAAGTCCATGCGGGCAGCCACAAGATCATCTACGAGGTTGTCGAAAGACTCCTCCAAAGCCTTGAGATACTCCACAACCATCTCGATGGCTTCATCTCGTTCTCCCCGATGGCAGGTGAATGCATAGTGGCTGGTGTAGGGCACATGGCATGGGAGGTAGCGGTAGCGACGAGTCTTCATCGTAGGAAGGATGTCCCGAAGGCGAGCTATCGCCTCGCGGGCAGCCATCTGCATGGCATGCCTCTCCGTAGGCATGGCCCTTCCCACAAAACAGAAGTGGCGAGTAGAAGAACGTCCTCCCTTGAATTGCACCACGGCTTGGTGCATAGACACGTCGTCACTGAGCTTGTGCTGATAGAGTGTGAACTCCGGGCGAGCTGCTGGCCCGATCGCGAGCTTGGTGATGGAGACGAGGAGTTTGACAAACCCCTCGGGCACGTTGGTGAACACTCAATTCTCATAGCTGCTACCAGCCATCTACAAAAGTAGGCAAAAATTCTGAGTAGTCATGTCATAAATTTTATGATGACCAACAGAAATTAGCTACAATTGCAAAATGCTGAAAAAGCACAAAAGACGCTAATAACCGATTAGCGATCGCACCTAGCCGCTTCCTACAGTCAGCCTGGCTCTGGTACCAAGCTTGTCACGACCGGTTTTTCAATAAAATAATTATTGAGAGACCAATCCCTTTTACGGACCAGCGAGGAAGAATTCCTTCTCACTGGTAGACAATATCTTGGTCACAGAAGAAAAATGCCAGGAGTACTGAATATAATACAAGGTTGAGCAGAGACTGCCCAACAATTTATTACATGCACGCCGATAAAACAATACGGCGGATAGGGTGGCAAACTACTAACTCACGATAATCACGGTGGTGGAAATATCACCGCGAAGCGAGTGATATGATTCCAGAAGACTACAGCTCTTCGAGCGTCGGAGTGAGGCTCGAGAAGACTTATTGCGGGTGGCGGAAGCGTATACAAAACAAGTGACCAAAATCCGGGATCGCGCAGGACTGACTGGGACTCCTCTAGGCATCGGACGCGCTATCAAACTCTTCATCCAAGAGATCGCCTTCGTCAACATCTGGCTAAATCAACAAGCCAGGTGAGTACTATGAAAGTACTCGCAAGACAGTTCGGACATAAGATATAACAAATGCGAACATGAAGTACATGAATAAGTTAACCAGTACGATCAGACATAGAGGTAGTAAATGCTGGGTGCCAAGCGAGGGTCAGAATGACGCCTCGAGCGGAAACTGCAGAATAGTAATACTGGTGCCAAGCGAGTGTCTGAAAGACTCCTCGAGCGGAAAATGCGGGATAATAATACTGGTGCCAAACGAGTGTCTGAAAGACTCCTCGAGCGGAAAATGTGGGATAATAATATTGGTGCCAAACGAGTGTCTGAAAGACTCCTCGAGCGGAAAATGCGGAATAATAATGCCACAGTCGGGCGTCGAGGCGACACCACATAAAGGGCTTATAACAGAAAATAAGGATGGTGCATGCCACAGTCGGACGTCTGAGCGACATCGCATAAAGGGCTTATATTTAATGTAAGAAACAAAAACACGCCACAGTCGGACGTCTGCGCGACGTCACATAAAGGGCTTATATCACAGCTCAATAATGCAACAGTTTGGGAACATAATTTATCACGAGCATGAAACAAATATAAAGTTAGTCCATCCACAGGAATAACAATAAATCTGGATTACCACTTGAGCTTGTTCACCGGGAACAAGTTTTCCACGCGGATAGATATGGATAATAATGTTTTCAATACTTGATCATGGATACGATGATTTGGAAAGAATTGACTCTGCAGAGTTTGTACTTAACCACAGCCAATGGATTTCAGTAGTCACGGGGACTAGTTCCGTCTACGGTGTTTTGGAAGAAACACGTCTAACCAGTACACACCCAATTCAACCATCCGAAGCCAGGGATCACCCTCGGCATCGTTCAAGAAAAACCTTGAGACGGGGAGGCTACAACCTCGAGTAGCATGGGATCAAATTTCTATACGCGCGCTTTAAGGGGGTGCCCCCCCTCTCGGTCCCAACCGGAAACACCCACGCCCCCTGACCGGATGACTGGCTTTAATCCTGGGCCAAGGTACCATCATCCCGGCCTCTCTGTTTGGTGTGTACACGGAAAGAGGTTACCAACTTACTAAACCGCATCCTGGCAATGAGACATGTGGTAGCACGGAAGGGGGAAGGAACGCTAAAGCGGCTCCAACCACGTTAACGTCGGAGAAAGTCGGATGACGCAAGGCTGGCATGCTACAACAGTACCACCTTGCTGCCCTTCATGTCACCACATGATTAGGCCATCTCTCATCAGAGATCATCGCAACTTTGGAACGAACGATAACGTGGCTCCAACCACGTTAACGTCGGAGAAAGCCGGATGACGCAAGGCTGGTATGCTACAACAGTACCACCTTGTTGCCCTTCATGTCACCACATGATTAGGCCATCTCTCATCAGAGATCATCACGACTTTGGAACAACCGGGTAGTTGCCTTACAAGCAACGAGGTATTTACCGACACTCATATGCCACTCACAAACTTTCACGCAAACATGCAAAACACCTTTCATATCAAATGTTCAAAACATGCTTGCCTGGTTCGGAGAAGTCGGAGTCTAGCTCGGCGAAGTTCGCGGCTCCGTCACCTCTCCCGGAACCTACGGCAATCACGAAACGGATACTAACGTGAAAACCAACACATGCACAGAAACTTTGCCAAATATTTTTCAAATAAATCCCATAAAAAACTAGACAAAATATGAAGATTGTCAGAAAAAGAATCACCCATAAATACCTTTTTATTAAAAAGTTATAGAGGTTTCTGTCCAGGGACCTTTCTGTAATGAAACAGAAAAGTTCCAGGGTTTTAACTGAGAAAACAGAAAACACTTCGGTTGGGGATGCGCAAGCGCAAAGGAGAAAACGTATTTGCCCGAAGGCGCCAACAGAAAACGGTTCGAAGGAGAATAGAATAGAGGCTGACAGGCGGGGTCCACCTGTCAGGTTTAAAAAGCTCGCCGGCGCCCGAAGACTGCGGTGGACGCCGGCGTCGAACCACGGCGAGTTAGGAGAAACGGAGGGTACCAAGAGCTTCAGCGTCTTCTTTCGCGTCGGTGGGTGGTGGACTCGTCCAACGGGCAGCACCACGTGGACGGCGACACTATCTCCGGCGGACGGCGGCTCGGGTGAGGATGGGGAACTCCGGTGGAGGGCTGCAAGCTACAAATTGAGGCGCGGGTCAGAACGAGGGATGCAAGGTGAAGCTACTGGCAAGAGAATGGAGGCGGAGGAGCACACACGGAGGCGAATCGGGCTGGATCCCGTGGCGGGTCGCGGCGGCCGGAGTCGAGGAAGGAGACCTCCTCGGGGCTCTTCCAGTGGCTAGGCGTGCTCTAGGGGGAGTGCAGGGATGGTGGGTGCTCGAGTTGAAGCTCGGGGCCTCTATTTATAGGCAGATCGACGGGGTGGCTGTGAACGGAGGATCTCCGGCGAGCGATTACGGCGGAGCAGTGGATTGGCAGGTGGTTTGAGCGGCCAGGCAGCATCAGTGGAGGTTACTGGAGTCGTTTCACAGTTAAACGGGGTCGGTCTTGGCGTAATGGCGTCGGTCCACGGTGAGGTGACCGCACGGGCTCAACGGCGGCAGAGAGCGCGCTCCGCGCCCTGCGGTTCACGACGAGAGCGGCAGCGCGTTCGGGGGAGTGGAAGACCACGCGGCGAGCTCCGGTGGTTTGGGCGGCGTTGGGTGGCGTCGTCGGCGCCGTGTCTCCCGCTGGCGTCCGCAAAGCCGCCGCCGGCGTCGGTCACGGGGCGGCGCACCTTCTGCTGCTCGTCGCCGACGCCCGCAAGGCGCCAGGCGTTCGTGCTGTGTAGGAACAAGGGGGAGGGGACGAGGAGCAAGGCGACGCAGTGGTACTGGCGAGATCGACGTCCTTCTCTGAAGAAAACGACAGCAGGCCACTGACTGAATCTCTGAACTTTCTGAACTTGACATAGACAGTGCACTGCAGGTGTTCGACAGAAGGTTTTGGCTATGAGATAAATTTTTCTGGGGCTGTAACTTGGTGAGGTGACCACTCAATGCACCCAGAGGCTGCCAGATTTTACTTGGAATTTTTGGAGAAGGTTTTGAATGAATTTCACCAAATTTGACAAATCTGGTCCAAACTTGCAGCAAGTGTAGTTTGAAAATTTTGAACTAAAGACCAGTGGATCTTCATGGTTCTAGGTTGAGGGTTCAAAGGACTAGGAGGGGAAAAAGGTTTGGTGGCAAAAATCAAGACAGAAAGTGGAGTTCCTTTGTAAATCTCCAAGTGCTAGAAAAGAAGGCAGAATTTGTTTGAATAGGATTTAAATGGAAAAAAATCACATGGGGAGGTTCAACTTGCTGGATTTGATGCAAATCATGATCCAAAGGTGAGGGAAAGGTTAGGAGAGAGGATTTGCACTAAGGCCATGGCAAGAAGGAATTGTGGAAAGTGGCAAAGGATTTTCCAAAAGCCATAGTGCATTTTCAAAAAGATTTTCAAAGGTTATTTTCCCAAATGAAAGACATTTTGTCTTGAGTCCAAATGAAAAGCAAGAACTTCCAAGACTAAAGATAGACCTTGGGTGAATCCAAATAAAACTTTTGCCATAGAGAAAATTACTTGAGGGGGAGAGTTCTCTTGAAGAAAAAATTTAAATCACTCCCCTCAAGTCAAATAAAAATCTTTTGAAAAATCCAAATAAAAACTTGGGTGTCACAATAAGCGGCCGCACAGAAGGTAATATTTTAAATCAACAAGCGTTACATGGCGCAAATGAACTTCTTTTCATATTACAGGATCAACTGAGTACATTCACTCAAATATTACATCCTTAGCACATTCCTCCGCCACAAGGCGGGCGCCCTTCAGGACACTATCATAATAATTCTCTGGGCGGCGGTGCTCCTTGCCCTTCGGTGGCCCCTCCGTCACCAGCTTCTCGGCATCCATCTTCGCCCAGTGCACTTTTGCGCGGGCGAAGGCATTGCGCGCGCCTTCAATGCAGACTGGCCGCTTTATGACTTCGAGCCGCGAACAGGCAGACACAAGCCGCTTAACCAGGCCGAAGTAGCTGCTGGGTAGGGGCACGGCCGGCCACATCTGGACTATAAGGTCCTTCATGGCCAGTTCGGCCGCCTTGTGAAGTTCGACCAGTTGCTTCAGCCGGTCGCTCAAAGTCATCGGATGTTCGGCCCCAACATACTGGGACCAGAACAACTTCTCTGTCGATCTCCCTTCTTCAGCCCGGTAGAACTCTGCGGCATTAGACACGCTGTGCGGCAGATCTGCGAATGCCCCTGGAGAGCTCCAAATTCGGGTAAGTAAAAGGAAAATCTCCTTCACATGCTTGCTTTGCATATTGAATGCCTTACCCGCCGTAATTTTATTGGCCGCATCAATCTCCTGAAGGGCCTTTTGGGCTTCGGCCTTGGCGTCTCGTGCGCTCTGGAGGGCCTTCGCAAGCTCGGACTCTTGCGTCTTCGAGTCACGCTCCAAGGACTCATATTTTTTGACGAAATCCTCGAGCTCTTGCTGGACCTCGCCGTCGCGGGCCTCTTGCTTCTCGCGCTCGGTGCGCTCCTTGGCCGCTTTTTTTCGGCCTCGGACAGCGCCTTTTTAAGGACCGCCACTTCGGTCGTGGCCCCTATTAAAGTTCATAACGTTTCCATGAGCTACAACCATTCCTTCTTTATTAATATATAGACGGGGTATTATGTACCTTTGTTCTCCTCGAGCTGCCTCTTCACAAGGCAGAGCTCTTCTTCAGTCCGCTCCAGGTCCCACTTTAGTCCGGAGACCTCCGCAGTACGTGCGGCAGCGGCCAGCAGCGACGCCTGCTTATTCACATAGACATACTTTGTTAGACTCCTGGGAATATTATTTGATCCTCTGTTCGGTTTTTCTTTCCGAACACCGAACAAAGCATCAGGGGCTACTGTCTACACCGTGATATTTTCTTATATTTTATTTACTCACCTCGAAGCCTGTTAGGAGGCTGATGCAGGCTTCGGTCAATCCGCTTTTGGCGGACCGGACCTTCTCAATCACCGCACTCATTATAGTGCGGTGCTCCTCGTCAATAGAAGTGCCACGAAGCGCTTCCAACAAGTTGTCTGATGCCTCTGGATGGACAGAGGTCATCAGCACAGGTGGCTCGCCCTCCTTAACAAGGGGCTGCCCGCCTGAACCCGGAACCGTCGGAGGTTCGGGCGCAGTATCCGGCTGGGGGCCAAACTGGCTGCGACCCCCGTTATCAGAATCCGTGGGGGTCTTCCCCCCATGTGCCCGGCGCCTGGGATTTCACCTTGGGACGTATCCAGAACAGTCTCCCCCTGGTCCGGTATCCTCTGGGACAGCACCTCGGTGTCATCCGCGGGCCGGGGGGAAGTGGCCGTCGGGAGTGAATCGTTGTTCATCGCCGACTGACTCAAGGACCTGTCCGAGGAGGACACGTCGATGTGGGACTTGGCCGGGCTGCACGATCATACTTGACATGATTAGAATCAATAAAACAATACATACCAGAAGTATTATAGTGTCCGGATACATTTGACTTTGCCAGGGGCTTGACCCTGGGGAACCACTCCTCGTCGCTGTAGGCGGTTGTGGTGGATCGGCCCGGAGGGAGGGTCTTTCCCCTCTTGGACCCTTCGGCCTCCCCAGATGGGGCGGCCTTCCTCTTCTTCTCTCCCGCCCCCCCGGTCTTCGGGGGAGGCATTTCCGCTACCTCTTCCTCCTCTTTGTTGGAAGAGTGCGCCTCGGTGTCCTCGGACGATGAGTCCGATACAACCCCGTGCCGGAGACCTTTCCTGGTCCCTGCGGCCTTCTTATTGGCCTTCTTCTCCGGCACCTCATAGGGTGCCGGAACCAGCATCTCTGTTAAGAGAATCGATGCTGGGCCTTCGGGCAGAGGAGCCGGACAGTCAATCTGTTCGGCTAACGCTACCCAGTCATGTTGAATGGGCATCAAAGTTTAGATTCCTCCCACAGATGTGCTGGTAAGAGGCACGCCTTGCAGAATATAAAAACTTACCGGACTGGCGGAGCGCCTTGCGCTGAGTCCGCGATCTTCGGTCGTGGGTGGCGGTGCTTCGGAGGCCTTGAATAGTACCTTCCAGACATCTTCGTGCGTCATGTCGAAGAGCTCTTGCAGCGTCTGGTGTTCGGCTGGGTCGAACTCCCACATATTGAAAGCCCGTCTTTGACACGGAAGGATCCGGCGGGTGAGCATGACTTGGACCACATTGACAAGCTTGATTTTCATGCCTATCATATTCTTGATACAGGTCTGGAGTCCGGTCAGCTCCACCGATGAACCCCAGGTTAGGCCCTTCTCTTTCCAAGAAGTGAGCCGCATAGGGACACCAGATCGAAATTTGGGGGCCGCCGCCCAGTTGGTGTCGCGCGGCTCGGTGATGTAGAACCACCCCGATTACCACCCCTTTACGGTCTCCACAAAGGAGCCTTCGGGCCAAGTGACGTTGGGCATTTTGCCCACCATGGCGCCTCTGCACTCCGCTTGCTGGCCCATCACCACCTTCGGCTTCACGTTGAAGGTCTTCAGCCATAGGCTGAAGTGGGGCGCAATGCGGAGGAAGGCCTCGCACACGACGATAAACGCCGAGATTTTGAGGATGAAATTGGGGGCCAGATCATGGAAGTCCAGCCCATAGTAAAACATGAGCCCGCGGACAAATGGGTGGAGGGGAAGTCCCAGTCCGCGGACGAAGTGAGGAAGAAACACTACCCTCTCCTGAGGCTCTGGGGTAGGGATGACCTGCCCTTCGGTAGGGAGCCGGTGCGCGATGTCTGCGGCCAAGTATCCGGCCTCCCGGAGCTTCTTGATGTCCTCCTCCTTAACGGTGGAGGCCATCCACTTGCCTCCTGCTCCGGACATGCTTGAGTGACTTTGAGGAGAAGGAGAAGGCTTGGGCGCTAGAGCTCGAGCGAGGGGAGATGGATGAGCAGAGGAAGAAGAAGGCGTGGGTGGAGAAAAGGTGAATCCCTATCTCTTTATAAAGGCGGTAGAAACCAAGCACCTCCTCACTTGCCCCGTAAAACTCGCTCATTTCCCAAGCGTCGTGTTAACGGCGCGGTTGGGTTACCCACACCCGTATTGATGAGAATCCCGTGATAAGGGGACACGATCTCTGCTTCGACAAGACGTGCCTATGAAACCACCCCGCAAAGTGTGCAGCAGCTGGTTGAGAAAAACGGTTCGAATAATGACCGGGCCGCGGCGTGATGTCATGCTATGAAAAGTTGTCAGCAGATTAGATTTGTGAAATATATTCTCTCTATGGTTGATACGTCTCCGTCGTATCTATAATTTTTGATTGTTCCATGCCAATATTATTCAACTTTCATATACTTTTGGCAACTTTTTATACTATTTTTTGGGACTAACATATTGATCCAGTGCCCAGTGTCAGTTCCTGTTTGTTGCATGTTTTATGTTTCGCAGAAACCCCATATCAAACGGAGTCCAAACGGGATTAAAAACGGATGGAGAATTATTTTGGAATATTTGTGATTTTTGGGAAGTAAAATCAACGTCAGACGGTGCCCGAGGTGGCCACGAGACAGGGGCCCACGCCCACTCCAGGTGGGCGCGCCCCGCACCCTCCTGGGCCCCTTGTAAGGCGCTTGATGCCCTTCTGCCCTTCTTTGGCCGCAAGAAAGCTATTTTTTGGAAAAAGATCTGGGCGAAGGTTTCAGTCCAATCGGAGTTACGGATCTTCGGATATAAAAGAAACGGTGCCAAGGCAAAATACCAGAACGCAGAAACAGAGAGAGACAGAGAGACAGATCCAATCTTGGAGGGGCTCTCGCCCCTCCCATGCCATGGGAGCCAAGGACCATAGGGTAAACCCTTCTCCCATCTAGGGAGAAGGTCAAGGAAGAAGAAGAAGAAGGGGGGCTCTCTCCCCCTTGCTTCCGGTGGCGCCGGAACACCGCCCGGGGCCATCATCATCACCGCGATCTACACCAACACCTCCGCCATATTCACCAACATCTCCATCACCTTCCCCCCTCTATCTACAGCGGTCCACTCTCCCGCAACCCGTTGTACCCTCTACTTGAACATGGTGCTTTATGCTTCATATTATTATCCAATGATGTGTTGCCATCCTATGATGTCTGAGTAGATTTTCGTTGTCCTATTGGTGGTTGATGAATTGCTATGATTGATTTAATTTGCTTGTGGTTATGTTGCTGTCCTTTGGTGCCCATTATATGAGCGCGCGCGTGGATCACACCATAGGGTTAGTTGTATGTTGAGAGGACTATGTATTGGAGGGCAAGAGTGACAGAAGCTTCAACCTAGCATAGAAATTGATGCATACGGGATTGAAGGGGGACCAATATATCTTAATGCTATGGTTGGGTTTTACCTCAATGAACGTTAGTAGTTGCGGATGCTTGCTAATAGTTCCAATCATAAGTGCATAGAATTCCAAGTCAGGGATGACATGCTAGCAGTGGCCTCTCCCACATAAAACTTGCTATCGGTCTAGTAAAGTAGTCAATTGCCAGGGACAACTCCACAACTCCTACCACCACTTTTCCACACTCGTTATATTTACTTTATTGCTTATTTATCTAAACAGCCCCTAGTTTATATTTACGTGCTCTTTATTATCTTGCAATCCCATCCAACAACACCTACAAAGTACTTCTAGTTTCATACTTGTTCTAGGTAAAGCGAACACTAAGCGTGCGTAGAGTCGTATCAGTGGCAGATAGGACTTGAGAGAATATTTGTTCTACCTTTAGCTCCTTGTTGGGTTCGACACTCTTACTTATCGAAAGAGGCTACAATTGATCCCGTATACTTGCGGGTTATCAAGACCTTTTTCTGGCGCCGTTGTTGGGGAGTCATAGCGTGGGGTGAATATTCTCGTGTGTGCTTGTTTGCTTTATCACTAAGTAATTTTTATTTGCTGTTCTTAGGTGTTCTCTATCTTTAGTTATGGATATGGAACACGAAATACCAAAAAAATTAGGTGTACTTGCTACTCTTGGAGATGGGGAACCTCCTAAAACCCTCGATGCTGGATATGTGAAAGATATTATGTACTACTTTGATAATCCTGAGAAAACCCTGTTCAACTATGTAATGGGAGTAACGTTGGATCAACGTGAATACTTTAGGGATTATCTCTTGACTCCGAAAGGGAAACTATTATGGGATCAAATTCATATATTGAAGTGGTATGCTAGGCAAGTATGCGTGAGATTTGATTATACTTGCTGCTCTAGGATGAAGGCTCCACACCTTCCCTTTTCATGCAAATTTAATGATGATAAAACCTTGGCATCTTATGCTAATGGTATCTATGATTACTATGATGTGGAACAAATAGAAGAATTCGTTGCTTTTATGGGTGCTTATGAAATTGAATCTATGTTCAAAGAGTTTGAAAATCTTTATGATGCTAGTGATAGGTCTGAAAATTTTGCTATACTTAAATATTGTTATAAAAATTATGAATACAATTCCAATATGAATGCATTTATTGAGAAAGTCTCCGCTGTCCAAGAAGAGACTAATATTTTGCAGGAAGCTATGGAAGAAGAAATTGATGAAACTGTGAGCTCATTGGATGAAAAAGATGATGAGGAGAGCGAAGAACAAAAGGAGGAGGAGTGGATTAGCTACCCGTGCCCACCTTCTAATGAGAGTAACTCTTCAACTCATACATTGTTTAATTCCCCTTCCTGCTTACCGAAGGATGATTGCTATGATGATTGCTATGATCCCTTTAATTCTCTTGAAATATCCCTTTTCGATGATGCTTGCTATGCTTGTGGCCAAGATGCCAATATGAATTATGCTTATGGAGATGAACTTGCTATAGTTCCTTATGTTAAACATGAAATCGTTGCTATTGCACCCACGCATGATAGTCCTATTATCGTTTTGAATTCTCCAAATTACACTATATCGGAGAAGTTTGTGCTTATTAAGGATTATATTGATGGGTTGCCTTTTACCGTTGCACATGATGATTTTGATAGATATAATATGAATGTGCTTGCTGCTCCTACTTGCAATTATTATAAGAGAGGAACTATATCTCCACCTCTCTATGTTTCCAATATGATAGAATTGCAAGAAACTGCTTATACTATGCATTGGCCTTTAATTTGTGTGCATGAATTGTTCTTTTATGACATGCCGATGCATAGGAAGAGAGTTAGACTTCGTCATTGCTTGATATATGTTGCTTTGTTCTCACTACTAAATTACAAATCATTGTTAATTAAAATTGGCTTTGATATACCTTGGGATCCGGGTGGATCCATTACTTGAGCACTATATGCCTAGCTTAATGGCTTTAAAGAAAGCGCTGCCAGGGAGACAACCCGGAAGTTTTAGAGAGTCATTTATTTCTGTCGAGTGCCTTCATATAGTTTAAAAACAAAAAAAAAGAGGGGAACCCAAAACTATTCAAAAAGGAAAGTGAAAGTGAGAGAGACAAGCATTGTTGAAGTGGGAGAGCTCCTTGAACTTTGTTCATGCTCATGGAAACTTTGTGAATCTTAATTACAGAAAATTTTCATCAAAAATAATTATCCCCTTGTACAATTCCATTGTATTATAAAAACAATGTGCCAAGGTTTGCCTTTAGGATGTTTACAATGCTTGTTGGTTTGTACGGTGCAGGACAGAAACTTTGGCTGTAGTGCGCGATTTTACATTTTTTGCTGGAACGTCAAATGGTTCTGATTCCTTTTGCAATATCTTTATGTACAAATTTTTTATTTGTCCTAATTTTGTTATAATTATTGGGGTACCAGAAGTATGGTGAATGTTCAGATTGCTACATACTGTTCTGTTTTTGACAGATTCTGTTTTTAATGCATAGTTTGCTTGTTTCGATGAGTCTATCAATTTCTATCAGTGGATTAAGCCATGAAAAAGCTATATTACAGTATACACAATGAAAAAACAAAATATGAATTGGTTTGCAACAGTACTTAGAGTAGTAATTTGCTTTATTATACTAACGGATCTTACCGAGTTTTCTGTTGAAGTTTTGTGTGGATGAAGTGTTTGATCGAGGAGGTCTCGATATGAGGAAAAGGAAGAGAGGCAAGAGCTCAAGCTTGGGGATTCCCAAGGCACCCCAAGTAAATATTCAAGGAGACTCAAGCGTCTAAGCTTGGGGATGCCCCGGAAGGCATCCCCTCTTTCTTCAACAAGTATCGGTATGTTTTCGTATTCGTTTCGTTCATGCGATATGTGCAAGTCTTGGAGCGTCTTTTGCACTTAGTTTTAATTTTTATTTTATGAACCATGCTGGTATGAGATAGTCCTTGGTTGATTTATAGAATTCTCATTGCACTTCACTTAAATCTTTTGAGTATGGCTTTATAGAATGCTTCATGTGCTTCACTTATATCATTTGAAGTTTGGATTGCCTGTTTCTCTTCACATAGAAAACCGCCATTTGTAGAATGCTCTTTTGCTTCACTTATATTGGTTAGAGCGTGGGCATATATTTTGTAGAAAGAATTAAACTCTCTTGCTTCACTTATATCTATTTAGAGAGATGACAGGAATTGGTCATTCACATGGTTAGTCATAAAATCCTACATAAACTTGTAGATCGTTGAATATGATATGTTTGATTCCTTGCAATAGTTTTGCGATATAAAGATGGTGATATTAGAGTCATGCTAGTGGGTAGTTGTGGATTGTAGAAATACTTGTGTTGAGGTTTGTGATTCCCGAAGCATGCACGTATGGTGAACCGTTATGTGATGAAGTCAGAGCATGATTTATTTATTGATTGTCTTCCTTATGAGTGGCGGTCGGGGACGAGTGATGGTCTTTTCCTACCAACCTATCACCCTAGGAGCATGCGCGTAGTACTTTGTTTCGATGACTAATAGATTTTTGCAATAAGTATGTGAGTTCTTTATGACTAATGTTGAGTCCATGGATTATACGCACTCTCACCCTTCCATCATTGCTAGCCTCTTCGGTACCGTGCATTGCCCTTTCTCACCTCAAGAGTTGGTGCAAACTTCGCCGGTGCATCCAAACCCCGTGATATGATACGCTCTATCACACATAAGCCTCCTTATATCTTCCTCAAAACAGCCACCATACCTACCTATCATGGCATTTCCATAGCCATTCCGAGATATATTGCCATGCAACTTCCATCACCATCATATACATGACTTGAGCATTGATTGTCATATTGCTTTGCACGATCGTAAGAAAGCTAGCATGATGTTTTCATGGCTTGTCCGTTTTTGATGTCATTGCTACGCTAGATCATTGCACATCCCGGTACATCGCCGGAGGCATTCATATAGAGTCATATCTTTGTTCTAGATATCGAGTTGTAACATTGAGTTGTAAGTAAATAAAAGTGTGGTGATAATCATTATTAGAGCATTGCCCCAGTGAGGAAAGGATGATGGAGACTATGATTCCCCCACAAGTCGGGATGAGACTCCGGACTTTATGAAAAATAAAAGAGGCCAAAGAAGCCCAAATAAAAAAAGAGACCAAAGAAGCCCACCAAAAAAATAAAAAAATAAAAAAAGAGAAAATAAAAAAATGAGAGAAAAAGAGAGAAGGGGCAATGCTACTATCCTTTTACCACACGTGTGCTTCAAAGTAGCACCATGTTCTTCATAAAGAGAGTCTCCTATGCTTTCACTTTCATATACTAGTGGGAATTTTTCATTATAGAACTTGGCTTGTATATTCCGATGATGGGCTTCCTCAAATGCCTGAGGTCTTCATGAGCAAGCAAGTTGGATGCACACCCACTTAGTTTCTTTTGTTGAGCTTTCATACTCTTATAGCTCTAGTGCATTCGTTGCATGGAAATCCCTACTCCTCACATTGACATCAATTGATGGGCATCTCCATAGCCCGTTGATTAGCCGCGTCGATGTGAGATTTTCTCCTTTTTGTCTTCTCCACATAACCCCCACCATCATATTCTATTCCACCTATAGTGCTATGTCCATGGCACACGCTCATGTATTGCGTGAAAGTTGAAAAGGTTTGAGAACGTCAAAAGTATGAAACAATTGCTTGGCTTGTCATCGGGGTTGTGCATGATTTGAATATTTTGTGTGGTGAAGATGGAGCCTAGCCAGACTATATGATTTTGTAGGGATAACTTTCTTTGGCCATGTTATTTTGAAAAGACATGATTGCTTTATTAGTAGGCTTGAAGTATTATTGTTTTTATGTCAAATGATAGACTATTGCTTTGAATCACTCGTGTCTTAATATTCATGCCATGATTAGACATATGATCAAGATTATGCTAGGTAGCATTCCACATCAAAAATTATCTTTTTTATCATTTACCTACTCGAGGACGAGCAGGAATTAAGATTGGGGATGCTGATATGTCTCTGTCGTATCTATAATTTTTTATTGTTCCATGCCAATATTATTCAACTTTCATATACTTTTGGCAACTTTTTATACTATTTTTTGGGACTAACATATTGATCCAGTGCCCAGTGCCAGTTCTTGTCTGTTGCATGTTTTATTTTTCGCAGAAACCCGATATCAAACAAAGTCCAAACGGGATAAAAACGGACGGAGAATTATTTTGGAATATTTGTGATTTTTGGGAAGTAAAATCAACACGAGACGGTGCCCGAGGTGGCCACAAGACAGGGGCCATGCCCACTCCAGGTGGGCGCGCCCCCCACCCTCCTGGGCCCCTCGTAAGGTGGTTGATGCCCTTCAGTGGCTGCAAGAAAGCTAATTTTTGGAAAAAGATCTGGGCGAAGGTTTCAATACAATCGGAGTTACGGATCTCCAGATATAAAAGAAACGGTGCCAGGGCAGAATACCAGAACGCAGAAACAGAGAGAGATAGAGAGACAGATCCAATCTCGAAGGGGCTCTCGCCCTCCCACGCCATGGGAGCCAAGGACCAGAGGGGAAACCCTTCTCCCATCTAGGGAGAAGGTTAAGGAAGAAGAAGAAGAAGGGGGGCTCTCTCCCCCTTTCTACCGGTGGCGCCGGAACACCACCGGGGGCCATCATCATCACCGCGATCTACACCAACACCTCCGCCATCTTCACCAACATCTCCATCACCTTCCCCCCTCTATCTACAGCGGTCCACTCTCCCGCAACCCGCTGTACCCTCTACTTGAACATGGTGCTTTATGCTTCATATTATTATCCAATGATGTGTTGCCATCCTATGATGTCTGAGTAGATTTTCATTGTCCTACTGGTGGTTGATGAATTGCTATGATTGATTTAATTTGCTTGTGGTTATGTTGCTGTCCTTTGGTGCCCATCATATGAGCGCGCGCGTGGATCACACCATAGGGTTAGTTGTATGTTGATAGGACTATGTATTGGAGGGCAAGAGTGACAGAAGCTTCAACCTAGCATAGAAATTGATGCATACGGGATTGAAGGGGGACCAATATACCTTAATGCTATGGTTGGGTTTTACCTTAATGAACGTTAGTAGTTGCGGATGCTTGCTAATAGTTCCAATCATAAGTGCATAGAATTCCAAGTCAGGGATGACATGCTAGCAGTGGCCTCTCCCACATAAAACTTGTTATCGGTCTAGTAAAGTAGTCAATTGCTTAGGGACAATTCCACAACTCCTACCACCACTTTTCCACACTCGCTATATTTACTTTATTGCTTCTTTATCTAAACAGCCCCTAGTTTATATTTAAGTGCTCTTTATTATCTTGCAATCCCATCCAACAACACCTACAAAGTACTTCTAGTTTCATACTTGTTCTAGGTAAAGCGAACACTAAGCATGCATAGAGTCGTATCAGTGGCAGATAGGACTTGAGAGAATATTTGTTCTACCTTTAGCTCCTCGTTGGGTTCGACACTCTTACTTATCGAAAGAGGCTACAATTGATCACGTATACTTGCGGGTTATCAGCGGTGTTATGTGGAATTTATTTTGCAAAGCCGGACACGATCCTCGTGTTCAGAATCTTCTATGGAGTATTCGGTGAAGGAACCCACCTTGCAATGCCGAATACAATCTGCGCACCGGACTCATAGTCATTGAAGCCTGGTTCAGGGGCTACTGAGGGAGTCCTGGATAGGGGGCTATTCGGACAGCCGGACTGTATGCTTTGGCCGGACTGTTGGACTATGAAGATACAAGATTGAAGACTTCGTCCCGTGTCCGAATTGGACTCTCCTTTGCGTGGAAGGCAAGCTTGGCGATTCGGATGTGTAGATCTCCTTCTCTGTAACCGACTCTGTGTAACCCTAGCCCCCTCCAGTGTCTATATAAACCGGAGGGTTTAGTCCGTAGGACCAAGAACAACAATCATAATCATAGGCTAGCTTCTAGGGTTTAGCCTCTACGATCTCGTGGTAGATCAACTCTTGTAATACTCATATCATCAAGATCAATCAAGCAGGAAGTAGGGTATTACCTCCATCGAGAGGGCCCAAACCTGGGTAAACATTGTGTCCCCCGCCTCCTGTTACCATTAGCCTTAGACGCACAGTTCGGGACCCCCTACCCGAGATCCGCCGGTTTTGACACCGACACACCCCGCTCCATTCGTTGCCACTTATGGTCCTAGGGAGCTACAAGAGGAAGAAATGACTCAAATCGACCGTCGGGTAAAAATCCTTCATTCCAAGTCATAGCCTGAGAGAGAGAAGAGAGGCATACCCAGGTGGTGAAGGAGTCGTCGCCGGAGGAGGAACCGCTGGAGAGGTCTTTGAAGAAGACCATGGCGACCCCGGCGGTAGGATACGAGACGGCGAGAGCGAGGAAGCGGCTATAGCTTAGGAAGGAAGGGAGGACGGAGGAAACAGGAGAAATGTGACTTGTGGTCAGGGAGAAAAAGGGTGGGGAAGGGGGGAGGGGGCGGGGTATATATTTTGGCGGTAGGCCAAAAAATTTGAAATGTGGAGGGAAACTTTGCACGCGGTGCCGCCGGACCATTCACTTTGAACGATTGTGTGCATTGCAAACGATTCTTCTGCTTTACGCGCATGGGATGAGTTTGATAATTCAAATTTTGGTGGAAATTTCCCCGGGTACGTCATTGCATAATTTAACATTGCTTGCTAATTTGGGCACACAAAAGAGCGTACAGCAGACAGACCACACTTACTGAATCGATCAATTTTAGTAATTAAACAGAGCCAGTTGACCGAAACATTACTCTAACAAAAGACCAGCATTAAAAACAAAGCCTAAGTATGCATAATTTTAACAAATCCGCCGCCGAGCCGGCCTATGCATCGCCGGTGTGAGATGAGACGTCGATGACTTGTCCTGGCGACATGCCGCCGTTGGTGGACTCCGCGTCCCCCCTGCTGAAGTCGACCTCATCCTCGGCGCCGCCCTCAAGGTTGTAGTACTCATAGTAGTGGCTGCGCCAGAGCTCGCGTTGGTACTCCACCGCCGATTCCTCGACGGACAAACTCTTCTCTACCTCAACCTCAGCCACGCGCAACTCCTCCTCCCGGCGCTCCTTGATCTCCACCGCCTCCTGCATCTCCAGCTCCCGCTCGGCGACCTCATGAGGAAGCAGGTGCTCCATGGCCACCGCCGCCTTTTCGGAAGTGGGTTGCATGCTGGAGTCCGAGGTGGCCTGGATTATCTTGGCGTGTGCATCCTCGATCTTGGTGTGGATGGCCTCGACCCGGGCAAGGGCCACATCGGCGGCACGGACGGAAGCTCGAGCGCTCTCGGTGTTTGCAGCCGCCATCGCAGTAGCTGCTGCAGCCGTCTCAGCTGCTGCAGCTGCCCTGTCGGCTGCCGCAGACGCCCTCTCGGTGGAAGCGGTCGTGCTCAATCCGGATGCGGCGGCACTCTCGGTGTAGGCGGCGGCGCTCGGGGGGGACGCGCGGCCATCGTATGGGCCTTCACGAAGCGTTTCCACGGCGTCATCTTTGCAAGAAGGGGGTGCGGGAATGCGGATCGGGATTCGGGGGTTGTCGGAACTAGAGCAGACGAGCCGGCGAAGCTTAAGGAGGGAGACTTAAATAGACCCAGATATTTTCATCGCAAACGGTTCCTAGAAAACAACTGTGTGTGTTGTTGTAGATATTTTTTATTAGTTGTGAAAGACGAATTTGGAGTAAAGTGGCAACGGATGGTGTTTTAGATGTACGAGAAATTTTGTAGTACTAATACAACTGTCATGTCAAATTTTGGAAAATTTCAGGGGTCATTTGACCTTTTAAGACATTTAAGTGATTTTCTAGCCATTTAATGACCGTAATTGAAATTTGAACTACATGTATATGCAACAGCTAACCATAACGGTTTGAAAACTCATATTTTGTGTACTTGTGTGCGATTTAATTCCATGTGCAGTAAATTGGAAGGAATTTTCAAACATATTGGTCTAACGGCTATGACACAATTAAGCATGGACTGACATGGCATTTTAATTCCAAAAAAATAAACAAATATCAGAAACACATGAAACCTTGGTTGACGTAATGTCATGCCACCAAGATGATGTGGTAAAAATATTGGCATGTTTGATGAAAGTTTCTGGACACACACCCCTCACAAACCGGAGCAACTCACTAGAATGCTCGTGGTTCCGAGAGGGAACAATGCATATTTGATGACGAATAGGAGATACCTTCCTCTTACTGCCTTCAAATTTTTCTACGTTTAACGTGCACTACTACAACTGTAATGTGAAATTTTGGAAAATTCTAGGGGTCATTTGACCTTTTAAAGACATTTAAGTGATTTTCTAGCCATTTAATGACCGTAAGTCAAATTTGAACTACATCTACATGCAACGCCTAACCATAACGGTTTAAAAAATCATATTTGTGTACTTGTGTGTGAGTTAATTCCATGTGCAGTAAATTAGAAGGAATTTCAAACATATTTGTCTCACGACATGGACACATGCATACGTATGCACGGAGTGACATGGCATTTTAATTCCAAAAAATTAAAAAAATATTAGACACACATGAAACCTTGGTTGGTCTAATGTCATGCCACCAAGATGATGTGGTAAAAAATTGGCATGTTTGACGAATGTTTGGACACACACCCCTCACAAACCGGAGCAACTCACTAAAAGGCTCGTGGTTCCGAGAGGGAACAATGCATGTTTGATGACGAACGGGAGATAGCTTCCTCTTTCGACCTTCAATTTTTTTTACGTATAACGTGCACTACTACAACTGTAATGTGAAATTTTGGAAAATTCTAGGGTCATTTGACCTTTTAAAGACATTTAAGTGATTTTCTAGTCATTTAATGACCGTAATTCAAATTTGAACTACATCTACATGCAACGCCTAACCATGACGGTTTGAAAAATTATATTTGTGTACTTGTGTGCGAGTTAATTCCATGTGCAGTAAATTAGAAGGGAATTTCAAACATATTTTTCTCACGACATGGACACATGCATACGTATGCATTGAGTGACATGGCATTTTAATTCCAAAAAATTAAAAAAAATCAGAAACACATGAAACCTTGGCTGATGTATTGTCATGCCACCAAGATGATGTGGTAAAAAAATTGGCATGTTTGACGAAAGTTTGGACACACACCCCTCACAAACCGGAGCAACTCACTAGAAGGCTCGTGGTTCCGAGAGGGAACAATGCATGTTTGATACGAACAGGAGATAGCTTCCTCTTACGGCCTTCAAATTTTATTCTACGTTTAACGTGCACTAATACAACTGTACTGTGAAAATTTGAAAAATTCTAGCAGTCATTTGACCTTTTAAAGACATTTAAGTGATTTTCTAGCCATTTAATGACCGTAATTCAAATTTGAATTACATCTACATGCAACGCCTAACCATAACGGTTTGAAAAATCATATTTGTGTACTTGTGTGCGAGTTCATTCCATGTGAAGTAAATTAGGAGGAAATTACAAGCATATTTGTCCCACGGCATGGGCACATGCATGGAGTGCCATGGAATTTTAATTCCAAAAAATTAAAAATGATCAGGAAAACATGAAACCTTGCTTGATTTAATGTCATGCCACCAAGATGATGTGGTAAAAACATTGGCCTGTTTGACGAAAGTTTGGACACACACCCCTCACAAACCGAAGCAACTCACTAGAAGGTTCGTGGTTCCGAGAGGGGGCAATGCATGTTTGATGACGAACGAGAGATAGCTTCCTCTTACGGCCTTCAAATTTTTTTCTATGTTTAACGTGCACTAATACAACTGTCATATGAAAATTTGGAAAATTTCAGGGGTCATTTGACCTTTTAAAGACACTCAAGTGATTTTCTAGCCATTTAATAACCGTAACTCAAATTTGAACTACATCTACATGCAACGCCTAACCATAACGGTTTGAAAAATCATATTTGTATACTTGTGTGTGAGTTAATTCCATGTGCAGTAAATTAGGAGGAATTTACAAGCATATTTGTCTCACGACATGGACACATGCATACGTATGCATGGAGTGACATGGCATTTTAATTCAAAAAAAATAAAAAAATATCAGAAACACATGAAACCTTGGTTGATGTAATGTCATGCCACCAAGTTGATGTGGTAAAAAATTTGGCATGTTTGACGAAAGTTTGGACACACACCCCTCACAAACCGGAGCAACTCAATAGAACGCTCGTGATTCCGAGAAGGAACAATGCATGTTCGATGACGAACGGGTGATAGCTTCCTTGTACGGCCTTCAATTTTTTTCTACGTGTAACGTGCACTACTACAACTGTAATGTGAAATTTTGGAAAATTCTAGGGGTCATTTGACCTTTTAAAGACATTTAAGTGATTTTCTAGCCATTTAATGAATGTAATTCAAATTTGAACTACATCTACATGCAACGCCTAACCATAACGGTTTGAAAAATCATATTTATATACTTGTGTGCGAGCTAATTCCATGTGCAGTAAATTAGAAGAAATTTTCAAACATATTGGTCTCACGGCATGGGCACATGCATGGAGTGCCATGGCATTTTAATTTCAAAAAATTAAAAATGATCAGGAAAACATGAAACCTTGCTTGATTTAATGTCATGCCACCGAGATGATGTGGTAAAAAAATTGGCCTGTTTGACGAAAGTTTGGACACACATCCCTCACAAACCGGAGCAACTCACTAGAAGCTTCATGGTTCCGAGAGGGAACAATGCTTGTTTGATGACGAACGGGAGATAGCTTCTTCTTACGGCCTTTAAATATTTTTCTACGTTTAACGTGCACTAATACAACTGCCATGTAAAAATTTGGAAAATTTCAATGGTCATTTGACCTTTTAAAGACATTTAAGTGATTTTCTAGCCATTTAATGACCGTAATTCAAATTTGAACTACATCTACATGCAACTCCTAACCATAACGGTTTAAAAAATCATATTTTTGTGTACTTGTGTGCGAGTAAAAAAATCATCAGACGATTTAAATATCTGGTGTGTTCAAAAAAGAAAATGTAAAGATCTGGCAAGACAACCGGCCCCACATGATTGGCACTCTATCTCGCGGCTCGAGGTTTGGTAGGTGAGTGGCGTGGATCATTAATCAGACACGGTTCTGTATTGGGAACCGTCAGCTATTATGTTCACACACGGATTTTGCTGCGGGAATCGTGTGTAATTCAAACTACAGTACTCGTAAATTCCGGTGACCGGCGTGTGTACTGTCCCCATCGATCTAGATTCCAGCCGCCAATAAATACTACCTTGCTCACGTCGTCCTGCCTGCATTCTCATCTACATCCACCCCTCGCTCGCCCTCTCTCTCTCTCTCTCTCTCTCAAATCTCCGCCATGGCGTCGCCGGTCTGCCCAGGCACCGACGAGGAGTCGCCGCCCCTCGAGGACGCTCACTCGAACAGCAGCGACAAGGACGCGCCGCCGGACGAGTTTGCGCCGGACCCCCCCCCCAACTTTGGATTGGTTTTGGGGCCAGTACAATCTTTGTCTACGGAAGTCGCTGCCGCCGGCTGAGAAAGCCAGGTAAGTGACGTTCAAGAAGGAGATGGCGGAGGAGGAAGCCAGGTAACAGGCGGCCTGTGAAGCCCGTGATGCCGCCTGGAAAAAGGAGGCGGCGGATCTTTGGGGGCGGGCACGTCCTCGTGCCGAGGAGGTGTACGAAGACGGGTACTTCACGAGGAAGGTCATAGGCGCTGGGCGCCTCGTCGCTGCGTGGAGGTGGGCCGATAAGCTCCAGCGTGCCACCGACGAGGAGCTCCGGTGGGCGCCCAACGAAATGGCAAGATCGTTCGCGCGCGTCCACTGGCAAGAGGCGGATCGGTACGTCAAGTGTTGCGAGGCGGAGGAGGCGGAGTACTGCCTCCGCACTAGGAAGACGCCGTGCACCAGGGAGCTGCTGGCGAGGTGCTGCTGGAATAGTGGCCCCAGGAGGGATTATTAGTTTTAGTATTGTTCGTTTTCAATTTTATGCATTATACCTAGTAGTTAAGTATCATCACGTATATGTGATGATATTATATATATATATTCTGTGATCGGATATTGTCTTTGGAGGCCGAGCTCCATGGAGCTTGGTTTTGAAACTTTTGAATTTTGTTGAATTTCATATTTTCTACATTTCAAAAAATTCTGGAAAAAAACACACATATACATGAAGGCATAACACAGAATGACCTGGGATGAACTAATGAACAATATATATATATATATATATATATATATATATATATATATTATGAATTCCATTTTCTATCTGTTTTTTTATACTAATTTGAATCTAGCTGTTATCATTCACATATACAGAATGGAAAGCGTATATACACACATTAAAACAGAACATATAAGAACGGAAAACAGAGTACACACATTGAAACAGAGGAATAAATAGAGGAATACTATGATTGTTGTGAATACATAGCTATCCATGTCGAAACGACTCAACAAAATAAAACGCTTCCATGAGACCATGACCAACAGCCCTTGCCTACGGTAGCTCTTGGCTCTGCCTGAACTCATGCAGGCGTTCATCCAAGCGGTCGACACGCTCGCGGTACATCTGGAGCGCGATCTCGAGCTCCAAGTTGGCTATTTCATTGGAGATCACCAGCTCGAGGATGCGACGGCCATGTTCCTCTACTGCGCCCAAGTGGACACCTGGGCCAAGGAGGCGGTCGAGCCTACGGACCAGCGTGTTGGCATCCAACGGGCCGCGGACAAGGCGAACGGCGCCACCCATGCGAACGGCGCGACAGGCGTCCGGTGCAAGTACGGCGCGGCCGGCCTCTAGTGCAAGTATGGCGCTGAGGGCCTCTGCCCACTCCTGGCGAGGAATCGGGGTACTGACGGGACGTGTACCCAGCTGCGACGCCGTGTCGACAGCAGGCAAGCGTCGATGGATCCACTCTTGCTGTGCGGCGCGCCGCGCCTCTCGCTTTGTGGCGCTCCAACAGTCTCGCTGTGTGGCGAGCCGCAGCCTATCGGCGCAGACGCGCCTAGCTTGCTCTGCAGTGCGTCATCGATCATGTTGTGCGGCGAGCTGCAGCCTGTCGGCACTGGCATGCCTATCTTGATCCGCGGCGCTCAAGCGCCATGCGCCAAAGGTCTGCTCAACCCTGGCGATGACGCGCATCACGGCATCGTCCATCGCATTGTCGGGGAGCGCCTCGGCCTCGACGGGCCGTGGCGCCTGCGCGTTTTCCTCGTCGACGAGGTTGATGGCAGAGGCGGCGCTTTGGTGGGTTGTCATGCTTGGAAAAGGTGGATGTGCTACAGGCTACGCTTGTCGCCTCCGTGCGTCGCGCGCCGCCTAGGTTTATGCACAATATCGCTGGGTGGCCGGAAACAGGTGAGAAAATGGTGGCGTGTTCATAAAACGCCATCAATTAATGGAAACTTAGCATAGAAGGAACATCGAGCTAGCACAAGAAGTAGATGATGATCAGATGAACACGTACCACACTAGGGAACCCGTCGGTGATGAATTCATGAATCGCAAATGGTTGAATACTGGCAAGCGTTTGCCCACAATACACATGGCTTATTCCATCACAAACAGGTCGGATGGATCAACTGTATGCCACTTATCGCACATTGTCAAAAAATAATGTGGTAGACCTTCTTTAACATGTGTTAAAAAATAAATAAAAATAAAAAGCAAGGACCTCGAGGTTAAACTAACTCATGGGATGGGTCATATCAGTCATTTAATTTGGCAGATATGACCCATCCTATCAGTTAATTTAACATCAACACAACTTCCCATCCAGTCACCCATCTGATGGCTGCTCCAACCTGAGCATACTTAACTTGAGAGTTCTCTTACATGAGCTACTGGTGGAACAGCTAGTCCTTACTGATATAGGATGCCTCTTCGCATCTTTATGGCGTATCCGGATGACCGCCCGTCCCCTAATGGCCAATAGATGTTGTGTAGATAGAGCATATCACATACGTCTTATTAGAAGCAATCGTCTGTGTTATTATCGGTCTTCGCACACATTTCTGATTACATACCTGTTTGCCGCGTATCACACACATCTTGTTATATTGAACCGTTTCTGTTCTCTTGTCTCAACACAAACAGTTCATCCGAGTGAACCGCATGCTGTATATCGCACACACCTTGATCTAGCTGACTGTTTCTTTTGTGTTGCCTAATCACAAATAGTTCATCCGAGTGAACTGTATGTTGTATATCGCACACGCCTTCATCTGGCTGCCCGTTTTTTTTGTTCCTCCTCATCGCAAACAGTTAATTAAACTGAACCGTATGCCCTGCATCGCACACACAACTAAAATCTGAACCGTGTTTGATGCATTCTCCATCGCAAATGTTTTGCTCCTTTTTTGACAGTTTTTTACACCACCGTTTGCGATTATTGCATCGCACACAGTTTCGTCGAAGGGTCTCTGATCGTAGTGTCGCGTTAGCAGCATCCTGCAGTAGTGCATGGGCAGTCTTGCCCTATCGGTGGATGGATCTTTCTCACCGGATGAGAGAACAGCGGGGGCTGGAATGGTACTTTGAGATAGTCAGGGAGGTGTCACGTTTGCATCTTGTCATGTTCTATTTTTCTGCAATGATGCCCTCGAAGCTGAGCTACAGGCAATATTGAAGGGTATGACTCTTGCTCTGCAGTGGTCTACCCTGCCGATCGTCGTGCAATCTGATTCAATGGATGCTCTATCAGCGCTATGTGATGATTCACTAGCCAGATCTACCTATGGTAATTTGATAAAGGAAATTAAGGCTTTGATGAAAGAACGGGAGTTTACTAAAATGAAGATAGCAAGATCACAAAATATGTTTTCTCACTACTAGCTAATTATGCTCGGACGGAGCATAGTACCGCTTGTTGGTTACATCATGCTCCGCCTTTTATTAGTCATATTGTATTAGCAGACTGTAAGCCTATTAACATGGAATAAAACTCGTTTTTCTCGCAAAAAAAAAGGTACCCAACTTCCTGTGGCCCATGTATCAATCCTAAAGGGGTGACCAAATCATGCAGCATGGAGCGTGTCGAGCCCATCGCCGTCGCGCTTTCACGAGCTAAACTTCCCAATATTTTGGGAAGGTTAACTAGCGGCCGTCAGTCAGGAGCCAGGTTCCAGCAAACGTTGTCCCTGTCGTCTGATATAAAGAGGTCGCATTCTGGCGAACGAGCAAACGGGTCGATGAGAGCTACCCCAAATCCGCACTGGGCCGGCCCATTTTCCTTTCTTTTTCTGATTTCTAAAACTCAAAAGACTGCACTAACCACCCCAACTACCTCACCTGATGTGATTAGTTACAGCTTTTTCTATTTTTTTCATTCTTAGTTTCTTTTTTCTTTTTTTTGTAACTGTTTTGTTCGCTTTTGTTCTTTTTCATTTTTTTTGTTTTCTTTTTTCTTTTTCTATTCCTAAATGTGTGACTTTTCTTCAAATCCGTGAACATATTTTTAAAAAAAAATCGATGAACTTTTTTTAAAACCATAAAACTTTGGTTCAAAATTGATTAACTTTTTCAAGATCCAAGATAGAGTCGCTGAACTATTTTCAAATTCTATGAACTTTTTTCATAATTCGAGATTTCTTTCTGTGTTTTTTTTATTTCATGAACTTTTTAAAACCATGAATATTTAATAAATCCACATTTCTTTTTATTTCACGAACATATTAAAAATCACAAAAACTGGAGGCCGGTCTTTTCCTAAACCAGCAGAACAACACAACAAAAAAAACAAAATACGAGCAAGGCACATTGATCAAACCCACAGGCCATTGTCGACAGACTTGGCGCTACAACTACTACACCATGATAACTTTGTTATGTTCTCCGGAAACAAATCTATTTGACCCATGTTTCAGTCCCACTACAAATTATTTGGAAAAAGGAAAGAAAATTTTGGACAAGAATACATGAATTTTAGAAAAGTTAACGGATTCTCAAAGAAATTTTAACAAAAATCAAAAAAGTTCATCAATTTTGAAAAACAATTAATGAATTGGGAAAAGTACACAGATTTGAAAAAAAGTCATCGGTTTTGATAAATAAAAAAAGCTCATGAATTTGAAAAAAGTTCACCAGATTTTGAAAAAAGTTCATGGATTTGAAAAAAAATCATCGCGTTTGATAAAAATGTTCAAAAATCTGAAAATGGTTCACCTAATTTTGAAACAAAGTTCACGGATTTACAAAAACTTCATCGCTGTTGATTAAAAGTTTCATGAACTTAGGAAAATTTCATCGATTTCAAAAAACATCCATGATTTTCCGAAAATGTTCATGAATTCAAATTTGTTTGTTAATATTGAAAACAAATCACTGGATTATGAAGAAAAAAATTCATCAGTTCTGATAAAAATAGTTCACGCATTTTCAAAAATAGAAACAAAAAGGGAAAAGAGAAAATAAAATAAAAATGAAAAGAAGAAAAAGGATGTAACAAATCACGTCGGGTGGGGGGGGGGGGGGGGGGGGCTAGTTGGCAATTGGCTCTAACACTGAACGAGAGGTCGCGGCGTTGAATCACGCACACCTACAGTTCCAAAACAGAAGAAGAAGAAAGGGTAAACAGGTCGGCCCAACACGGATTGGGGGAGGGGGGGGGGGGGGGGGGGGATGCTCCCGTTTGCGCCGATGCCTTTAACCAACGCAACGGGTGCCGAATATGATTTCGCACAATAAAAGAGAGACGGGAGCGAGTGACCAAGCAATGCTTGATGGGTCGGGGCCTGCTGCCATTTGCGCTAGGTGGTCTCCAGAGCTGCTCCCCGTGACGAAGGGTTCATTCAATGAGGGGCAGCCCCTGACGTTGGAACGCCAGATATTGGCGTCCATATATTGACCTCCTCCACTGGTCCTTGGGACACATTTGAACATGTACGGTGGCCCGACCGTAATCTCATCTTTGGCAGCTAGGCCAGCACTACTGCGCTCCCGCTGTCCCACATGGGCCCTGGCCCAATGACGCACAACATTTCCCTATTTCATATGTTTTCTTCCCTCTTTTCTTTGTTTTATTTTTCTCTCTTATTTTTTATTAAAACACATGATACTTTTGCGAGATATATGAACATTTTTTTTAAAAATGTGGACAATTTCTTAACAATATAAACGTCTTTTCCAAAATATACGAAAATCTTTTCACAAGCAAGAACAATTTGTACAAATATAAATGAATTACTTTCTATATTCACGATTATTTTGGTGTGTGAACATTTGATTTTCAGATGTGAACATTGATTTGAGAAAATATGGACATTTTAAACACAAAACTCGAGAAATACGCTTCAATAATTCTTTTCACATAAAAAGTACTGTTAAAAATATTTGTACTTCAATATTTTTCATTTAATATGGCTATAAAATGATGTGCTAGGCAATCAAATATTTTTCTTAGCATGACGGGGTTGGTCATCATGATTAGGTGTTGTCTTTTCGGGTTGGGCAACTGGTAATTGTTAGAGCATCTCCAACGGACGCGCAACGCGCGGCGCGCTAAAATAACATTTACAGCATCAAAATAGCAACTTTTTGCGTGCAGCAGCGCGCTGGCACCAACAGTTGTTGCAAAATATTGCGCGCGCGAGCCGCTTCAGCGAGCGCTGCAAAAAATGGCGTGCTCGCCCAGCACAAACAACATTTGAACACTCAAACAAAACCAAGAAGATCAAACACATAAGAAATAAATCAACAATAAAAATAGTTCAATTTTATTACAACTCAAACAAATAGTTTATCTTCCAATGCAACAAATAGTTCAACAATACGGCATCAACATACAACATCAAACATACAAATCACTAGTTTTGTCGGCCATGCCATGCCCACCACTCCTCACCTATTCATGAGTGGTGAAGGATTAAGAGCGTTGAAGTCATTCAAAGATCTAGGCATTTCAAAAAAAGCATGCCAAATCCAAGTCTCTTGATCAGTCACTGCTTCAAGGATTATAGTGGAACCCTTTTTCTGGCCGTGGAATTGTCCATGCCATGCCTTACCAATTCTTTCCACTCCAATGCATGCAATCTATTAAGCCAAGCATACCTGAGAACCCGCAAGCTTATTTCATCTTCAAAAGCCTTGCGGCGTCTTCAGCATTGGGAGCTTTCAAATACTCCGGATCAAACACTTGCACAATTCCAACTGCGAAGCGCTTGACACACATGATGGCTTGACTCTCACCCATGGCCAAGTGGTCATCCACTAGATCAGCCGGAATACTGTATGCCAACATACGCAAAGCGGCTGTCACCTTTTGAAAGGTGTTATACCTGAGTTCTCCGGCGGCATTCCTTCTTTGTTGAAAGAATTGATCATGGCTCGTCAGTTTCTCTACAATGCGTTTGAACAACTCGGTGCTCATCCTAATACGGCGCCAAAAGTATGACTCGGAGTATACGGGATTGTCCACAAAATAGTGCCTCATCAATCTGTTATCGGCATCGATCTTATCCCTCTAAATTTTCTGATGACCCATAACCGAACCACCGTTCTTCGGCTTTTTATTAACGTGCATAGCTAGGATCATTGCAAGGTCCTCCTCCTCTTGAATATCAAATTCTTCGTCCAAAGAATCATATGACGAACTCATCTACAATATTGAATTTAAACTAGTCTATAAAACTACAAACAACATGCACCAAATTCATCTACAAAATGTAAAGTTGAAGCAATACATACCTTGCAAGCGTTTCGTCAAATGCCTTGTGGGCGCCAAGCAGTAGTGGGCGGCCGGGCGCTGTTCGTCGAAGGAATGGCGCGTTCGAGGGGCGGCAGTGACAAGAGGAGGTGGAGGAAGCGGCGACGCGCGGGGATAGGTCGGGGAAGCGCCGTCGGGTCACCGGAGTAAATGGGGAGGTGCGGGCGGTGGCGCCAGCGGCTGGATCCGGTGATAGGTGGAAGTCGCGCGCGAGTCGTTGCTGTCCAGCGTGCGGGAGCGGGCGCACAAAATAAACGGCGCGTGATGCCATTTCGCTCAGCATGTTGAAACAACTATAGCGTGCACACGTTTTTTGCCCGTCCGTTGGAGTGTCTGGAACGGCTGCGTGCGCAAAAAGGGTGATTTTTCCAGCGCGGCGCTAAAATCGCGCGTCTGTTGAAGATGCTCTTAGTAGTTTCCTCATGCAATTTTTTTGGGTGCACACCATATGCCCTACGTCTATAGAAACAAGGCCTATTCATTTTGTCCAAAGTCAAACGGAGAATAGTTTGGTCATGTTTGTAAAAAAACCATTCACAACTACAATACTAAATAGATACTAGTAGAATGCCCGTGCATTGCTACGGGCTACAATGCATGCATATAAATGAATCAAACAAATGATAAGGTTAAAGCTAAATTTAGTATATTTGATGCACGTGCAATGCCATAAGACATCGCCCGAAGACCCTTGTCTTTGGAAGGTGCCCGTGCCCTGCCATAAAAAATCCAAGGGTCTTCAAACTATTCTTTTTGGACGTCGACATAATTCATCTCCATCTCTCTCATACTCCATGAAAACAAACATATATATAAAGACACCTTTTGTATTATCACAGGCAAAGGAAGATGATCCCTCCAGACTTCTCATGCCCTCTCAATAAAACAAATTAAAATGTCCCTTTGTGGTCCATTTCACTTCATGATCAAGCACAAATGTGCAAATCCTTAATGTTTTTCAGCAGTCGAAGATTCTTTTTCTTTAAGTTTGACAACTTTGTTTAATGATTATCATATCCTATACAAGAACTGGAACCGGGAGATAAGGGGGTGGTTCCCCTAGCCCTCTCAGGCCCTCTCAATAAAACAAAATTGACCAAGTTCATTTTCTTCTTGCCCCCAGTGCATAATCCTCGCCCTTCCAAAGCTTGCCATCAAATTCCGGCAATCATAAGTGACAATTGCCCCTAAAGTGCGGTACTCCAAGGGGTTCTTCACGGCTTGAATAATTTTCATTGAATCTCTCCATCGCAAGGGAGTGGATGTCCAATTTTCTGCTAACTTCAGGCCCATCATTAATGCTTCAGCTTCTATCGATGGAATGTCCAACCTTGACCGCTTGTACCTGCATGAAGCAATGTTGGGGAACGTAGTAATTTCAAAAAAAAATCCTACGCACACGCAAGATCATGGTGATGCATAGCAACGAGAGGGAAGAGTGTCGTCCACGTACCCTCGTAGACCGTAAGCGGAAGCGTTATGACAACGCGGTTGATGTAGTTGTTCGTCTTTACGATCGACCGATCCTAGTACCAAATGTACGGCACCTCCGCGATATGCACACGTTCAGCTCGGTGACGTCCCACGAACTCATGATCCAGTAGAGCTTCGAGGGAGAGTTCCGTCAGCACGACGGCGTGATGACGGTGATGATGAAGCTACTGACGCAGGGCTTCACCTAATGTAACGCCCGAATAATTAGGCTACAGTAAAACTCTCCTGATGATGCCATATCATCTCTGTTACTGTTGCTAATCAAGTGTTAGTTCAACACATTTCAAATTAAAAAAAAAAGAATTAGTGTCAAACAGCAAAAGTTGAAACAAAAATGTTCGGACAGTGCCAAAATGGCATAGGTAATACTGGTGTAGAAGACACAATTTGTTAAAATACTTAATTGCCCTAAAATAGATAGAACAGAAAACAAAACTAAAAAGAAAAGGAAAAGAAAAAAAGGAAAAAGAAGAACCCCCCTTCCCCCTGGGCCGAAGGGCCCAACTAGCCAACTGCCAGCCTGCCCGACCGGCCCAGCCCGCCTACCTCGGTCGCTCCCTCCCCTTCCCTGTTCCCCCGACCAGGGTCGGAACAGAGGTGCGTCCCCGCCGGACCCCCCCTCGTCAGCGTCGAGGAGGGGATAAGGTCGCCACGCCCCCGCCTCCTCGGTTCCTCCTCCCACTCACCCCGCTCTCGCCCTTGGTCTCTGCGCCTCTCCCTCTCCCCTCAGATCCACGCCGCTCCCTCCTTCCCCACCGCATCCGAGCGCCACCGCCGCCATGGCTCCGGCATAGCCACGGCCACCGTGCCCACCTCGCCGCCCCACTGTGTCCCCAAGGTCCGCCCTCGTCCGCTGCGTCGACTGGTGCACCCCGTTGGAGCTCGGAGCCACCGCAACGCCCACGATGCCGCCGTCTTCCTCCTCTGCTCCGACAAGCTTCGTCGCCGCTCCTCACCAACTCCGGCGACGACTCTGCAGCTACTAAACCCACCAAGGGCCACCGTGTGTGCCGCTCGGTGAGCCCCCGCTTCCTTTTCTCTCTCTCGCGCGCCCTAGCTAGCTGTCGCCGTAGCGCCCGAACGCTCCACCGCGGATCTCATCTCCGGCGAGGCTCCGGTGGACCAGTGGTCCCGAGCGTGCCTCCATTCGCTTGGTGAGCTCGTGTAGGTGCTGTAGGTGCCGAACGCCGGCCGTTTTGCCCTCTGCAACGTCGTTCCCGAGCTCGACCGAACTCCGGCGTCCGCCATGGTTGACGCCGTCGGCGACACCGTCCGTCCCAGCCCCGGCTGAGGCCACGAATGGGTGCGCCCGAGCCCCTGCTTTCGAACGCGTCCAGCCCCGCAATGAACCGTGCCCCGCGGCCTCGCCTTCGAACTTGTCGAGCCTCGGTATCCGCCCGACCTCGTCGCCAGCGACCATACCGGCCACCCCCGCCGTCGTGCTCCCCTCCATCGGACGCGGCGCGAAGAGGCTGTTCCAGAGAACCTGGCCGCGCCCGTTTTGGGCCACCGTGGCGAAATCCCGAGGCTCGCCGGCGCCCTTCACCTTGGGAGGCCACCGAAGCAACTCCGGCGCCGGCCATCTGCGTGGCTTGGTGGGCCCCCACCCCTTAGTCGCTGGTCAGTGGGCCCTGGTGGCCCAGTTGACTGGGTTGACCCAGTCAACATGCTGACGGGGCAGCCCAGTGGCACCAACATGCGGGCCCCACCGCGTAATTAAACCAGTTAAAACGTTTTTATAAATAAAACTAATTAATTAACCTAAACAGTCACTGACATGTGGGGCCCTACCGCTAATTAACCCATTTAGTTAGTCTAAACCCCCCTGTTAGTGCCCCTGGCAATGACATGTGGGTCCCACTGGACCCACCTGCCTGGTTTGACTGGTCAACCGACCATTTGACCTGCTGACATCACTCTGATGTCATGCTTGCGTCATCGTTCACTGTTCTGGATAATGTTGGATTTAAATAAATAATTAAATTCAGAAAATGATTAAAACTTTAGAAAATCATATAAAATAATCCGTATCTCGAATGAAAATACTTTCTACATGAAAGTTGCTCAGAACGACGAGACGAATCCGGATACGCAGCCCGTTCGTTCACCACACACCCCTAACATATCGAACACGCAACTTTCCCCCTCCGGTTCATCTCTCCGAAAACGCGAAACACCGGGAATACTTTCCCGGATGTTTTCCCCCTTCGCCGGTATCACCTACTACCGCGATTGGGCACCTCTAGCAACGCTCATTGTCATGTCATGCATCGTCATGCATATGTTTGCATTATATTTATTTTTTTTCCCCCTCTTCTCTCGCTAGACTCCGATACCGACGCTGCTGCTGCCCAGTTCGACTACGGAGTTGACGACCCCTCCTACTTGCCAGAGCAACCAGGCAAGCCCCCCTTGATCACCAGATATCGCCTATTCTACTCTCTACTGCTTGCATTAGAGTAGTGTAGCATGTTACTGCTTTCTGTTAATCCTATCCTGATGCATAGCCTGTCCTTGCTACTACTGTTGTTACCTTACCTGCAACCCTACATGCTTAGTATAGGATGCTAGTATTCCATCTGTGGCCCTACATTCTTGTCTGTCTGCCATGCTATACTATCGGGCCATGATCACTCGGGAGGTGATCACGGGTATATACTTATATACTTATGATATATGATACATGTGGTGACTAAAGTCGGGTCGGCTCGTAGGAGTACCCGCAAGTGGATCTTTGTGGCGGAGCGGCAGGGCGGGTTGAGACCACCTAGGAGAGAGGTGGGCCTGGCCCTGGTCGGCGTTTGCGGTTACTTCATAATAACACGCTTAACGAGATCTTGGTATTTGATCTGAGTCTGGCCACTGGCCTATACGCACTAACCAACTACGCGGGAACAGTTATGGGCACTCGACGTCGTGGTATCAGCCGAAGCCTTCGTGACGTCAGCGACTAAGCGGCGCGTGCCGGATTGGACCGTAAGCCTGCTCTTGTATTAAGGGGACTAGGTCTGCTTCCGGCCGCGTACGCAATGTGCAGATGTGCAATGGGCGATGGGCCCAGACCCCTGCGTGTTGGAAATATGCCCTAGAGGCAATAATAAATGGTTATTATTATATTTCTGTGTTCATGATAATAGTCTTTTATTCATGCTATAATTGTATTGTCCGGAAATCGTAATACATGTGTGAATACATAGACCACAACCTGTCCCTAGTAAGCCTCTAGTTGACTAGCTCGTTGATCAACAGATAGTCATGGTTTCCTGACTATGGACATAGGATGTCATTGATAACGGGATCACATCATTAGGAGAATGATGTGATGGACAAGACCCAACTTAAGCATAGCATAAAAGATCGTGTAGTTTCGTTTGCTAGTGCTTTTCCAATGTCAAGTATCTTTTCCTTAGACCATGAGGTCGTGCAACTCCCGGATACCGTAGGAGTGCTTTGGGTGTGCCAAACGTCACAACGTAACTGGGTGACTATAAAGGTGCATTACGGGTATCTCCGAAAGTGTCTGTTGGGTTGGCACGGATCGAGACTGGGATTTGTCACTCCGTGTAAACGGAGAGGTATCTCTGGGCCCACTCGGTAATGCATCATCATAATGAGCTCAATGTGACCAAGGCGTTGGTCACGGGATCATGCATTGCGGTACGAGTAAAGAGACTTGCCGGTAACGAGATTGAACTAGGTATTGGGATACCGACGATCGAATCTCGGGCAAGTAACATACCGATTGACAAAGGGAATTGCATACGGATTGATTGAATCCTCGACACCGTGGTTCACCCGATGATATCATCGTGGAACATGTGGGAGCCAACATGGGTATCCAGATCCCGCTGTTGGTTATTGACCGGAGAGGCGTCTCGGTCATGTCTGCATGTCTCCCGAACCCGTAGGGTCTACACACTTAAGGTCCGGTGACGCTAGGGTTGTAGAGATATATGTATGCGGAAACCCGAAAGTTGTTCGGAGTCCCGGATGAGATCCCGGACGTCACGAGAGGTTCCGGAATGGTCCGGAGGTGAAGAATTATATATAGGAAGTCCAGTTTTGGCCACCGGGAAAGTTTCGGGGGTTATCGGTATTGTACCGGGACCACCGGAAGGGTCCCGGGGGTCCACCGGGTGGGGCCACCTGTCCCGGAGGGCCCCGTGGGCTGAAAGTGGAGGGGAACCAGCCCCTAATGGGCTGGGGCGCCACTTTGGGCCTCCCCCCCATGCGCCTAGGGTTGGGAACCCTAGGGGGGGGAGTTTCCCCTTGCCTTGGGGGGCAAGGCAACCCCTTCCCCCCTTGGCCGCCGCCCCCCCCTTGGAGATCCCATCTCCAAGGGCTGCGCACCCCCCTTGGGGGCCTATATAAAGGGGGGGGAGGGAGGGCAGCACACCACAGCCTTTGGCGCCTCCCTCCTCCACGGCAACACCTCTCTCTCGCGCGCAGAAGCTCGGCGAAGCCCTGCCGGAGAGCCGCTACATCCACCACCACGCCGTCGTGCTGTTGGATCTCCATCAACCTCTCCTTCCCCCTTGCTGGATCAAGAAAGGAGGAGACGTCGCTGCACCGTACGTGTGTTGAACGCGGAGGTGCCGTACGTTCGGCACTCGGTCATCGGTGATTTGGATCACGGCGAGTACGACTCCGTCATCCACGTTCATTGGAACGCTTCCGCTCGCGATCTACAACGGTATGTAGATGCACTCCCTTCCCTCGTTGCTAGTAGACTCCATAGATGCATCTTGGTGAGCGTAGGAAAATTTTAAAATTATGCTACGATTCCCGTCAGTGGCATCATGAGCCAGGCCTATGCGTAGTTACTATGCACGAGTAGAACACAAAGAAGTTGTGGGCGTTGATGTTGCCAATTCTTCTTGCCGCTACTAGTCGTTTCTTGTTTCGGCGGCATTGTAGGATGAAGCGGCCCGGACCGACCTTACACGTACGCTTACGTGAGACAGGTTCCACCGACTGACATGCACTAGTTGCATAAGGTGGCTAGCGGGTGTCTGTCTCTCCTACTTTAGTCGGAACGGATTCGATGAAAAGGGTCCTTATGAAGGGTAAATAGAAATTGGCAAATCACGTTGTGGTCATACGTAGGTAAGAAATCGTTCTTGCTAGAAACCTACAAACCACGTAAAAACTTGCAACAACAATTAGAGGACGTCTAACTTGTTTTTGCAGCAAGTGATATATGTGATATGATATGGCCAGAAGATGTGATGAATGATATATGTGATGTATGAGATTGATCATATTCTTGTAATAGGAATCACGACTTGCATGTCGATGAGTATGACAACCGGCAGGAGCCATAGGAGTTGTCTTTATTATTTTGCATGACCTGCGTGTCATTGAATAACGCCATGTAATTTACTTTACTTTGTTGCTAAACGGTTAGCCATAGAAGTAGAAGTAATCGTTGGCGTGACAACTTCATGAAGACACAATGATGGAGATCATGATGATGGAGATCATGGTGTCATGCCGGTGACGAAGATGATCATGGTGCCCCGAAGATGGAGATCAAAGGAGCATGATGATATTGGCCATATCATGTCACTATTTGATTGCATGTGATGTTTATCATGTTTTTGCATCTTATTTGCTTAGAACGACGGTAGCAAGTAGGATGATCCCTTATAATAATTTCAAGAAAGTGTTCACCCTAACTGTGCACCGTTGCGAAGGTTCGTCGTTTCGAAGCACCACGTGATGATCGGGTGTGATAGATTCTTACGTTCGCATACAACGGGTGTTGACGAGCCTAGCATGTACAGACATGGCCTCGGAACACACGCAATACACTTAGGTTGACTTGACGAGCCTAGCATGTACAGACATGGCCTCGGAACACGGAGGACCGAAAGGTCGAGCATGAGTCGTATAGAAGATACGATCAACATGGAGATGTTCACCGATCTTGACTAGTCCGTCTCACGTGATGATCGGACACGGCCTAGTTGAGTTCGGATCATGTTTCACTTAGATAACTAGAGGGATGTCTATCTGAGTGGGAGTTCATTAAATAATTTGATTATATGAACTTAATTATCATGAACTTAGTCTAAAATCTTTACACTATGTATTGTAGATCAAATGGCCCACGTTGTCCTCAATTTCAACGCGTTCCTAGAGAAAACCAAGCTGAAAGATGATGGCAGCAACTATACGGACTGGGTCCGGAACCTGAGGATCATCCTCATAGCAGCCAAGAAAGATTATGTCTTAGAAGCACCGCTAGGTGAAGCACCAATCCCTGAGAACCAAGACGTTATGAACGCTTGGCAGCAGCGTGCTGATGATTACTCCCTCGTTCAGTGCGGCATGCTTTACAGCTTAGAACCGGGTCTCCAAAAGCGTTTTGAGAAACATGGAGCATATGAGATGTTCGAGGAGCTGAAACTGGTTTTTCAAGCTCATGCCCGGGTCGAGAGATATGATGTCTCCGACAAGTTCTTCAGCTGTAAAATGGAGGAGAACAGTTCTGTTAGTGAGCACATACTCAGAATGTCTGGGTTGCACAACCGCTTGTCTCAGCTGGGAGTTAATCTCCCGGATGACGCGGTCATTGACAGAATCCTCCAGTCGCTTCCACCAAGCTACAAGAGCTTTGTGATGAACTACAATATGCAGGGGATGGAAAAGACCATTCCCGAGGTGTATTCAATGCTGAAATCAGCTGAGGTAGAGATCAGAAAAGAACATCAAGTGTTGATGGTGAATAAAACCACTAAGTTCAAGAAGGGCAAGGGTAAGAAGAACTTCAAGAAGGACGGCAAGGGAGTTGCCGCGCCCGGTAAGCCAGTTACCGGGAAGAAGTCAAAGAATGGACCCAAGCCCGAGACTGAGTGCTTTTATTGCAAGGGAAGTGGTCACTGGAAGCGGAACTGCCCCAAATATTTAGCGGACAAGAAGAAGGCCGGCAACACCCAAGGTATATGTGATATACAAGTAATTGATGTGTACCTTACCAGTACTCGTAGTAGCTCCTGGGTATTTGATACCGGTGCGGTTGCTCATATTTGTAACTCAAATCAGGAACTACGGAATAAACGGAGACTGGCAAAAGACGAGGTGACGATGCGCGTCGGGAATGGTTCCAAGGTCGATGTGATCGCCGTCGGCACGCTACCTCTGCATCTACCCACGGGATTAGTTATAAACCTCAATAATTGTTATTTAGTGCCAGCTTTGAGCATGAACATTGTATCTGGATCTCGTTTAATTCGAGATGGCTACTCATTTAAATCTGAGAATAATGGTTGTTCTATTTATTTGAGAGATATGTTTTATGGTCATGCCCCGCTGGTCAATGGTTTATTCTTGATGAATCTCGAACGTGATGCTACACATGTTCATAGTGTGAATACCAAAAGATGTAAAGTTGATAACGATAGTCCCACATACTTGTGGCACTGCCGCCTTGGTCACATTGGTGTCAAGCGCATGAAGAAGCTCCATGCAGATGGACTTTTGGAGTCTCTTGATTACGAATCATTTGACACGTGCGAACCATGCCTCATGGGTAAGATGACCAAGACTCCGTTCTCCGGAACAATGGAGCGAGCAACCAACTTATTGGAAATCATACATACCGATGTGTGCGGTCCAATGAGTGTTGAGGCTCGCGGAGGATATCGTTATGTTCTCACTCTCACTGATGATTTAAGTAGATATGGGTATGTCTACCTAATGAAACACAAGTCTGAAACCTTTGAAAAGTTCAAGGAATTTCAGAGTGAAGTCGAGAATCAACGTGACAGGAAAATAAAATTCTTACGATCAGATCGTGGTGGAGAATATTTAAGTCACGAATTTGGTACACACTTAAGGAAATGTGGAATAGTTTCACAACTCACGCCGCCTGGAACACCTCAGAGAAATGGTGTGTCCGAACGTCGTAATCGCACTCTATTGGATATGGTGCGATCTATGATGTCTCTTACCGATTTACCGCTCTCATTTTGGGGTTATGCTTTAGAGACTGCCGCATTCACTTTAAATAGGGCACCGTCTAAATCCGTTGAGACGACACCGTATGAATTATGGTTTGGGAAGAAACCTAAGCTGTCGTTTCTAAAAGTTTGGGGATGCGATGCTTATGTCAAGAAACTTCAACCTGAAAAGCTCGAACCCAAATCGGAAAAATGCGTCTTCATAGGATACCCTAAGGAAACTATTGGGTATACCTTCTACCTCAGATCCGAAGGCAAGATCTTCGTTGCCAAGAACGGGTCCTTTCTAGAGAAGGAGTTTCTCTCGAAAGAATTGAGTGGGAGGAAAGTGGAACTTGATGAGGTGATAGTCACCCCTTCCGAACCGGAAAGTAGCGCAGCGCGGGAAAATGTTCCTGTGGTGCCTACACCGACTGGGGAGGAAGTTAATGATGATGATCATGAAACTTCAGATCAAGTTACTGAACTTCGTAGGTCCACAAGGACACGTTCCGCACCAGAGTGGTACGGCAACCCTGTCCTGGAAATCATGTTGTTAGACAACGGTGAACCTTCGAACTATGAAGAAGCGATGGCGGGCCCGGATTCCGACAAATGGCTAGAAGCCATGAAATCCGAGATAGAATCCATGTATGAAAACAAAGTATGGACTTTGACTGACTTGCCCGATGAGCGGCGAGCCATAGAAAACAAATGGATCTTTAAGAAGAAGACGGACGCAGATGGTAATGTGACCATCTACAAAGCTCGACTTGTCGCTAAGGGTTATCGACAAGTTCAAGGGGTTGACTACGATGAGACTTTCTCACCCGTAGCGAAGCTGAAGTCCGTCCGAATCATGTTAGCAATTGCCGCATACTATGATTATGAGATATGGCAGATGGACGTCAAAACGGCATTCCTTAACGGCTTCCTTAAGGAAGAGTTGTATATGATGCAGCCGGAAGGTTTTGTCGATCCTAAGAATGCTAACAAAGTATGCAAGCTCCAGCGCTCAATCTATGGGCTGGTGCAAGCATCTCGGAGTTGGAACATTCGCTTTGATGAGATGATCAAAGCGTTTGGGTTTACACAGACTTATGGAGAAGCCTGTGTTTACAAGAAAGTGAGTGGGAGCTCTGTAGCATTTCTCATATTATATGTGGATGACATATTATTGATGGGAAATGATATAGAATTCTTGGAAAGTATAAAGGCCTATTTGAATAAGTGTTTTTCAATGAAGGACCTTGGAGAAGCTGCTTACATATTAGGCATCAAGATCTATAGAGATAGATCAAGACGCCTCATTGGTCTTTCACAGAGTACATACCTTGACAAGATATTGAAGAAGTTCAGTATGGATCAGTCCAAGAAGGGGTTCTTGCCTGTATTGCAAGGTGTGCAATTGAGCACGGCTCAATGCCCGACCACGGCAGAAGATATAGAAGAGATGAGTGTCATCCCCTATGCCTCGGCCATAGGGTCTATTATGTATGCCATGCTGTGTACCAGACCTGATGTAAACCTTGCCGTAAGTTTGGTAGGAAGGTACCAAAGTAATCCCGGCAAGGAACACTGGACAGCGGTCAAGAATATCCTGAAGTACCTGAAGAGGACTAAGGATATGTTTCTCGTTTATGGAGGTGACGAAGAGCTCGTCGTAAAGGGTTACGTCGACGCTAGCTTCGACACAGATCCGGATGACTCGAAGTCACAGACCGGATACGTGTATATTTTGAATAGAGGAGCAGTAAGCTGGTGCAGTTGCAAGCAAAGCGTCGTGGCGGGATCTACATGTGAAGCGGAATACATGGCAGCCTCGGAGGCAGCACAGGAAGCAGTCTGGATGAAGGAGTTCATTACCGACCTAGGGGTGATTCCCAATGCGTCGGGCCCAATGACTCTCTTCTGTGACAACACTGGAGCTATTGCCCTTGCGAAGGAGCCCAGGTTTCACAGGAAGACCAGGCATATCAAGCGTCGCTTCAACTCCATTCGTGAAAGTGTTCAAAATGGAGACATAGATATTTGTAAAGTACACACGGACCTGAATGTAGCAGATCCGTTGACTAAACCTCTCCCTAGGGCAAAACATGATCAACACCAGGACGCAATGGGTGTTCGATTCATCACAATGTAACTAGATTATTGACTCTAGTGCAAGTGGGAGACTGTTGGAAATATGCCCTAGAGGCAATAATAAATGGTTATTATTATATTTCTGTGTTCATGATAATAGTCTTTTATTCATGCTATAATTGTATTGTCCGGAAATCGTAATACATGTGTGAATACATAGACCACAACCTGTCCCTAGTAAGCCTCTAGTTGACTAGCTCGTTGATCAACAGATAGTCATGGTTTCCTGACTATGGACATAGGATGTCATTGATAACGGGATCACATCATTAGGAGAATGATGTGATGGACAAGACCCAACTTAAGCATAGCATAAAAGATCGTGTAGTTTCGTTTGCTAGAGCTTTTCCAATGTCAAGTATCTTTTCCTTAGACCATGAGATCGTGCAACTCCCGGATACCGTAGGAGTGCTTTGGGTGTGCCAAACGTCACAACGTAACTGGGTGACTATAAAGGTGCATTACGGGTATCTCCGAAAGTGTCTGTTGGGTTGGCACGGATCGAGACTGGGATTTGTCACTCCGTGTAAACGGAGAGGTATCTCTGGGCCCACTCGGTAATGCATCATCATAATGAGCTCAATGTGACCAAGGCGTTGGTCACGGGATCATGCATTGCGGTACGAGTAAAGAGACTTGCCGGTAACGAGATTGAACTAGGTATTGGGATACCGACGATCGAATCTCGGGCAAGTAACATACCGATTGACAAAGGGAATTGCATACGGATTGATTGAATCCTCGACACCGTGGTTCACCCGATGATATCATCGTGGAACATGTGGGAGCCAACATGGGTATCCAGATCCCGCTGTTGGTTATTGACCGGAGAGGCGTCTCGGTCATGTCTGCATGTCTCCCGAACCCGTAGGGTCTACACACTTAAGGTCCGGTGACGCTAGGGTTGTAGAGATATATGTATGCGGAAACCCGAAAGTTGTTCGGAGTCCCGGATGAGATCCCGGACGTCACGAGAGGTTCCGGAATGGTCCGGAGGTGAAGAATTATATATAGGAAGTCCAGTTTTGGCCACCGGGAAAGTTTCGGGGGTTATCGGTATTGTACCGGGACCACCGGAAGGGTCCCGGGGGTCCACCGGGTGGGGCCACCTGTCCCGGAGGGCCCCGTGGGCTGAAAGTGGAGGGGAACCAGCCCCTAATGGGCTGGGGCGCCACTTTGGGCCTCCCCCCCATGCGCCTAGGGTTGGGAACCCTAGGGGGGGAGTTCCCCCTTGCCTTGGGGGGCAAGGCAACCCCTTCCCCCCTTGGCCGCCGCCCCCCTTGGAGATCCCATCTCCAAGGGCTGCGCACCCCCCTTGGGGGCCTATATAAAGGGGGGGAGGGAGGGCAGCACACCACAGCCTTTGGCGCCTCCCTCCTCCCCTGCAACACCTCTCTCTCGCGCGCAGAAGCTCGGCGAAGCCCTGCCGGAGAGCCGCTACATCCACCACCACGCCGTCGTGCTGTTGGATCTCCATCAACCTCTCCTTCCCCCTTGCTGGATCAAGAAAGGAGGAGACGTCGCTGCACCGTACGTGTGTTGAACGCGGAGGTGCCGTACGTTCGGCACTCGGTCATCGGTGATTTGGATCACGGCGAGTACGACTCCGTCATCCACGTTCATTGGAACGCTTCCGCTCGCGATCTACAACGGTATGTAGATGCACTCCCTTCCCTCGTTGCTAGTAGACTCCATAGATGCATCTTGGTGAGCGTAGGAAAATTTTAAAATTATGCTACGATTCCCATCACTGCGCGCATAGGATTTAGACCGGCGTGCTGACCTCTCTATTGTGCCTAGGTGGGGCTGCGACGTGTTGATCTTCCGAGGCCGGGCATGACCCAGAAAAGTGTGTCCGGCCAAAGGGGATCGAGCGTGTTGGGTTATGTGGTGCACCCCTGCAGGGAAGTTTATCTATTCGAATAGACATGATCTTCGGTAACAGGACGACTTGGAGTTGTACCTTGACCTTATGACAACTAGAACCGGATACTTAATAAAACACACCCTTCCAAGTGCCAGATACAACCCGGTGGTCGCTCTCTCATAGGTCGACGAGGAGAGGATCGTCAGGTAGGATTATGTTATGCGATGCTACATGGAGGACTTCAATCTACTCTCTTCTACATGCTGCAAGATGGAGGTGGCCAGAAGCGTAGTCTTCGACAGGATTAGCTATCCCCCCTCTTATTCTGGCATTCTGCTGTTCAGTCCACCGATATGGCCCTTTACACATATACCCATGCATATGTAGTGTAGCTCCTTGCTTGCGAGTACTTTGGATGAGTACTCATGGTTGCTTTTCTCCCTCTTTTCCCCCTTTCCCTTCTACCTGGTTGTCGCAACCAGATGCCGGAGCCTAGGAGCCAGACGCCACCGTCGACGATGACTCCTACTACACTGGAGGTGCCTACTACTACGTGCAGGCCGCTGACGACGACCAGGAGTAGTTTAGGAGGATCCCAGGTAGGACGCCTGCGCCTCTTTCGATCTGTATCCTAGTTTGTGCTAGCCTTCTTAAGGCAAACTTGTTTAACTTATGTCTGTACTCAGATATTGTTGCTTCCGCTGACTCGTCTATAATCGAGCACTTGTATTCGAGCCCTCGAGGCCCCTGGCTTGTATTATGATGCTTGTATGACTTATTTATGTTTTTAGAGTTGTGTTGTGATATCTTCCCGTGAGTCCCTGATCTTGATCGTACACGTTTGCGTGCATGATTAGTGTACGATTGAATCGGGGGCGTCACACCTAAGCACCGCTACGATATGACCGAGGTGGATTATGGTGGAGGGGGGCACCGCACACGGGTAAGAGATCAATGATCAACTTGTGTGTCTATGGGGTGCCTCCCTCCCCCGTATATAAAGGAGTGGAGGAGGGGGAGGGCCAGCCCTCTATGGCGCGCCCTGGAGGAGTCCTACTCCCACCGGGAGTAGGATTCACCCCCCCTTCCCTAGTTGGACTAGGAGAGAAGGAAGGGGGAGAGAGGGAGGAAGGAAAGGGGGGCGCCCCCCCTCCTAGTCCAATTCGGACCAGAGGGAGAGGGGGGGCGCGGTCTGCCCTGGTCTCCTCTCTCTCTCTCCACTATGGCCCAATAAGGCCCATACACTTATCGGGGGGTTCCGGTAACCTCCCGTACTCCGGTAAAATCCTTATTTCACCCAAAACTATTCCGATGTCCAGATATAGGCTTCCAATATATCGATCTTTATATCTCGACCATTTCGAGACTCCTCGTCATGTCCGTGATCATATCCGGGACTCCGAACTACCTTCCGTACATCAAAACACATAAACTCATAATACCGATCGTCACCAAACGTTAAGCGTGCGGACCCTACGGGTTCGAGAACTATGTAGACATGACAGAGACTAATCTCTGGTCAATAACCAACAGCAGAACCTGGATGCTCATATTGGCTCCTACATATTCTACAAAGATCTTTATCGGTCAAACCGCATAACAACATACGTTGTTCCCTTTGTCATCGGTATGTTACTTGCCCGAGATTCGATCATCGGTATCTCAATACCTAGTTCAATCTCGTTACCAGCAAGTCTCTTTACTCGTTTCGTAATGCATCATCCCGCAACTAACTCATTAGTTACATTGCTTGCAAGGCTTATAGTGATGTGCATTACCGAGAGGGCCCAGAGATACCTCTCCGACAATCGGAGTGACAAATCCTAATCTTGATCTATGCCAACTCAACAAGTACCATCGGAGACACCTGTAGAGCACCTTTATAATCACCCAGTTACGTTGTGACGTTTGGTAGCACACAAAGTGTTCCTCCAGTATTCGGGAGTTGCATAATCTCATAGTCATAGGAACATGTATAAGTCATGAAGAAAGCAATAGCAATATACTAAACAATCAAATGCTAAGCTAACAGAATGGTTCAAGTCAATCACATCATTCTCTAATGATGTGATCCCGTTAATCAAATGACAACTCATGTCTATGGCTAGGAAACTTAACCATCTTTGATTCAACGAGCTAGTCAAGTAGAGGCATACTAGTGACACTTTGTATGTCTATGTATTCACACATGTACTAAGTTTCTGGTTAATACAATTCTAGCATGAATAATAAACATTTATCATGATATAAGGAAATATAAATAACAACTTTATTATTGCCTCTAGGGCATATTTCCTTCAGTCTCCCACTTGCACTAGAGTCAATAATCTAGATTACACAGTAATGATTCTAACACCCATGGAGTCTTGGTGCTAATCATGTTTTGCTCGTGAGAGAGGCTTAGTCAACGGGTCTGCAACATTCAGATCTGTATGTATCTTGCAAATCTCTATGTCTCTCTACTTGACTTGATCGCGGATGGAATTGAAGCGTCTCTTGATGTGCTTGGTTCTCTTGTGAAATCTGGATTCCTTTGCCAAGGCAATTGCACCAGTATTGTCACAAAAGATTTTCATTGGACCCGATGCACTAGGTATGACACCTAGATCGGTTATGAACTCCTTCACCCAGACTCCTTCATTTGCTGCTTCCAAAGCAGCTATGTACTCCTCTTCACACGTAGATCCTGCCACGATGCTTTGCTTAGAACTGCACCAACTGACAGCTCCACCGTTCAATATAAACACGTATCCGGTTTGTGACTTAGAGTCATCCGGATCAGTGTCAAAGCTTGCATCGACGTAACCATTTACGACGAGCTCTTTGTCACCTCCATAAACGAGAAACATATCCTTAGTCCTTTTCAGGTATTTCAGGATGTTCTTGACCGCTGTCCAGTGATCCACTCCTGGATTACTTTGGTACCTCCCTGCTAAGCTAATAGCAAGGCACACATCAGGTGTGGTACACAGCATTGCATACATGATAGAGCCTATGGCTGAAGCATAGGGAACACTTTTCATTTTCTCTCTATCTTTTGCAGTGGTCGGGCATTGAGTCTGACTCAACTTCACACCTTGTAACACAGGCAAGAACCCTTTCTTTGCTTGATCCATTTTGAATTTCTTCAAAACTTTATCAAGGTATGTGCTTTGTGAAAGTCCAATTAAGCGTCTTGATCTATCTCTATAGATCTTGATGCCCAATATATAAGCAACTTCACCGAGGTCTTTCATTGAAAAACTCTTATTCAAGTATCCTTTTATGCTATCCAGAAATTCTATATCATTTCCAATCAACAATATGTCATCCACATATAATATTAGAAATGCTACAGAGCTCCCACTCACTTTCTTGTAAATACAGGCTTCTCCAAAAGTCTGTATAAAACCATATGCTTTGATCACACTATCAAAACGTTTATTCCAACTCTGAGATGCTTGCACCAGTGCATAGATGGATTGCTGGAGCTTGCACACTTTGTTAGCATCCTTTGGATCGATAAAACCTTCAGGTTGCATCATATACAACTCTTCTTCTAGAAATCCATTCAGGAATGCAGTCTTTACATCCATTTGCCAAATTTCATAATCATAAAATGCGGCAATTGCTAACATGATTCGTACGGACTTAAGCATCGCTACGGGTGAGAAAGTCTCATCGTAGTCAACTCCTTGAACTTGTCGAAAACCTTTCGCAAATAGTCAAGCTTTGTAGACAGTAACATTACCGTCAGTGTCAGTCTTCTTCTTGAAGATCCATTTATTCTCTATGGCTTGCCGATCATCGGGCAAGTCAACCAAAGTCCACACTTTGTTCTCATACATGGATCCCATCTCAGATTTCATGGCCTCAAGCCATTTTGCGGAATCTCGGCTCATCATCGCTTCCTCATAATTCGTAGGTTTGTCATGGTCAAGTAACATGACCTCCAGAACAGGATTACCGTACCACTCTGGTGCGGATCTTACTCTGGTTGACCTACGAGGTTCGGTAGTAACTTGATCTGAAGTTACATGATCATCATCATTAGCTTCCTCACTAATTGGTGTAGGAGTCACAGGAACATATTTATGTGATAAACTACTTTCCAATAAGGGAGTAGGTACAGTTACCTCATCAAGTTCTACTTTCCTCCCACTCACTTCTTTCGAGAGAAACTCCTTCTCTAGAAAGGATCCATTCTTAGCAACGAATGTCTTGCCTTCGGATCTGTGACAGAAGGTGTACCCAACAGTCTCCTTTGGGTATCCTATGAAGACACATTTCTCCGATTTAGGTTCGAGCTTATCAGGTTGAAGCTTTTTCACATAAGCATCGCAGCCTCAAACTTTAAGAAACGACAACTTTGGTTTCTTGCCAAACCACAGTTCATAAGGCGTCGTCTCAACGAATTTAGATGGTGCCCTATTTAACGTGAATGCAGCCGTCTCTAAAGCATAACCCCAAAACGATAGCGGTAAATCAGTAAGAGACATCATAGATCGCACCATATCTAGTAAAGTGTGATTACGACGTTCGGACACACCATTACCCTTTGGTGTTCCGGGTGGCGTGAGTTGCGAAACTATTCCGCATTATTTCAAATGAAGACCACACTCGTAACTCAAATATTATCCTCCACGATCAGATCATAGAAACTTTATTTAAAATTCTTTGAACTTTTCAAATATTTCAAACTTATGTTTCATCAAGTAGATATACCCATATCTGCTCAAATCATCTGTGAAGGTGAGAAACTAACGATACCCGCCGCGAGCCTCAACATTCATCGGACCACACACATCAGTATGTATGATTTCCAACAAATCTGTTGCTCGCTCCATTGTTTCGGAGAACGGAGTTTTAGTCATCTTGCCCATGAGGCATGGTTCGCAAGTCAAAGTGATTCATAATCAAGTGATTCCAAAAGTCCATCAGAATGGAGTTTCTTCATGCGCTTTACAACAATATGACCTAAACGGCAGTGCCACAAATAAGTTGCACTATCATCATCAACTCTGCATCTTTTGGCTTCAATATTATGAATATGTGTATCACTACTATCGAGATTCATCAAAAATAGACCATTCTTCAAGGGTGCATGACCATAAAAGATATTACTCATATAAATAGAACAACCATTATTCTCAGATTTAAATGAATAACCGTCTCGCATCAAACAAGATCCAGATATAATGTTCATGCTCAACGCTGGCACCAAATAACAATTATTCAGGTCTAAAACTAATCCCGAAGGTAGATGTAGAGGTAGCGTGCCAATCGTGATCACATCGACTTTGGAACCATTTCCCACGTGCATCGTCACCTCGTCCTTAGCCAATCTTCGCTTAATCCGTAGTCCCTGTTTCGAGTTGCAAATATTAGCAACAGAACCAGTATCAAATACCCAGGTGCTACTGCGAGCATTAGTAAGGTACACATCAATAACATGTATATCACATATACCTTTGTTCACCTTGCCATCCTTCTTATCCGCCAAATACTTGGGGTAGTTACGCTTCCAGTGACCAGTTCCTTTGCAGTAGAAGCACTCAGTCTCAGGCTTAGGTCCAGACTTGGGCTTCTTCGCTTGAGCAACAACTTGCTTGCTGTTCTTCTTGAAGTTCCCCTTCTTCCCTTTACCCTTTTTCTTGAAACTGGTGGTCTTGTTGACCATCAACACTTGATGCTCCTTCTTGATTTCTACCTCCGCAGCCTTTAGCAACGCGAAGAGCTCGGGAATTGTCGTATCCATCCCTTGCATGTTATAGTTCATCACGAAGCTCTTGTAGCTTGGTGGCAGTGATTGAAGAATTCTGTCAATGACACTGTCATCCGGAAGATTAACTCCCAGTTGAATCAAGTGATTGTTATACCCAGACATTTTGAGTATATGCTCACTGACAGAACTATTTTCCTCCATCTTGCAGCTGTAGAACTTATTGTGGACTTCATATCTCTCAATCTAGGCATTTGCTTGAAATATTAACTTCAACTCCTGGAACATCTCATATGCTCCATGACGTTCAAAACGTCGTTGAAGTCCCGGTTCTAAGCCGTAAAGCATGGCACACTGAACTATCTAGTAGTCATCAGCTTTGCTCTACCAGATGTTCATAGCATCTGGCGTTGCTCCTGCAGCGGGTTTGGCACCTAGCGGTGCTTCCAGGACATAATTCTTCTGTGCAGCAATGAGGATAATCCTCAAGTTACGGACCCAGTCCGTGTAATTGCTACCATCATCTTTCAACTTTGCTTTCTCAAGGAACGCATTAAAATTCAACGGGACAACAGCACGGGCCATCTATCTACAACAACATAGACATGCAAAATACTATCAAGTACTAAGTTCATGATAAATTAAAGTTCAATTAATCAAATTACTTAAGAACTCCCACTTAGATAGACATCCCTCTAATCATCTAAGTGATCACGTGATCCAAATCAACTAAACCATGTCCGATCATCATGTGAGATGGAGTAGTTTTCAATGGTGAACATCACTATGTTGATCATATCTACTATATGATTCACGCTCGACCTTTCGGTCTCAGTGTTCCGAGGCCATATCTGCATATGCTAGGCTCGTCAAGTTTAACCCGAGTATTCTACGTGTGCAAAACTGGCTTGCACCCGTTGTATGTGAACATAGAGCTTATCACACCCAATCATCACGTGGTGTCTCGGCACGACGAACCTTCGCAACGGTGCATACTCAGGGAGAACACTTGTACCTTGAAATTTAGTGAGAGATCATCTTGTAATGCTACCGCCGTACTAACCAAAATAAGATGCATAAAAGATAAACATCACATGCAATCAAATTAAGTGATATGATATGGCCATCATCATCTTGTGCCTTTGATCTCCATCTCCAAAGCACCGTCATGATCACCATCGTCACCGGCGCGACACCTTGATCTCCATCGTAGCATCGTTGTCGTCTTGCCAACTATTGCTTCTACGACTATCGCTACCGCTTAGTGATAAAGTAAAGCAATTACATGGCGATTGCATTTCATACAATAAAGCGACAGCCATATGGCTCCTGCCAGTTGCCGATAACTCCGTTACAAAACATGATCATCTCATACAATAAAATTTAGCATCATGTCTTGACCATATCACATCACAGCATACCCTGCAAAAACAAGTTAGACGTCCTCTACTTTGTTGTTGCAAGTTTTACGTGGCTGCTATAAGCTGAGCAAGAACCGTTCTTACCTACGCATCAAAACCACAACGATATTTCGTCAAGTATGTGATGTTTTAACCTTCACAAGGACCGGGCGTAGCCACACTCGATTCAACTAAAGTTGGAGAAACTGACACCCGCCAGCCACCTGTGTGCGAAGTACGTCGGTAGAACCAGTCTCGCGTAAGCATACGCGTAATGTCGGTCCGGGCCGCTTCATCCAACAATACCGCCGAATCAAAGTATGACATGCTGGTAAGCAGTATGACTAGTATCGCCCACAACTCACTTGTGTTCTACTCGTGCATATAACATCTACGCATAAACCTGGCTCGAATGCCACTGCTGGGGAACGTAGTAACTGAAAAAAAATTCATACGCACACGCAAGATCATGGTGATGCATAGCAACGAGAGGGAAGAGTGTCGTCCACGTACCCTCGTAGACCGTAAGTGGATGCGATATGACAACGCGGTTTATGTAGTCATACGTCTTCACGATCGACCGGTCCTAGTACCGAACGTACGACACCTCCGCGATCTGCACACGTTTAGCTCGACGACGTCCCACGAACTCACGATCCAATAGAGCTTCGAGGGAGAGTTCCGTCAGCACGACGGCGTGATGATGGTGATGATGAAGCTACCGACGCAGGGCTTCGCCTAAGCACCGCTACGATATGACCGAGGTGGATTATGGTGGAGGGGGCACCGCACACGGCTAAGAGATCAATGATCAACTTGTGTGTCTATGGGGTGACCCCTCCCCCGTATATAAAGGAGTGGAGGAGGGGGAGGGTCGGCCCTCTATGGCGCGCCCTGGAGGAGTCCTACTCCCATACTACCATCGGGAGTAGGATCCCCCCCCCCCCCGTTCCCTAGTTGGACTAGGAGAGAAGGAAGGGGAGAGAGGGAGGAAGGAAAGGGGAGGCGCCACCCCGCCTCCTAGTCCAATTCGGACCAGAGGGAGAGGGGGCGCGCGGCCTGCCCTGGTCTCCTCTCTCTCTCTCCACTATGGCCCAATAAGGCCCATACACTTATCGGGGGGTTCCGGTAACCTCCCGGTACTCCGGTAAAATCCTGATTTCACCCGGAACTATTCGATGTCCAAATATAGGCTTCCAATATATCGATCTTTATTTCTCGACCATTTCGAGACTTCTCGTCATGTCCGTGATCATATCTGGGACTCCGAACTACCTTCGGTACATCAAAACACATAAACTCATAATACCGATCGTCACCGAACGTTAAGCGTGCGGACCCTACGGGTTCGAGAACTATGTAGACATGACCGAGACTCATCTCCGGTCAATAACCAACAACGGAACCTGGATGCTCATATTGGCTCCTACATATTCTACGAAGATCTTTATCGGTCAAACCGCATAACAACATACGTTGTTCCCTTTGTCATCGGTATGTTACTTGCCCGAGATTCGATCGTCGGTATCTCAATACCTAGTTCAATCTCGTTACCGGCAAGTCTCTTTACTCGTTCTGTAATGCATCATCCCACAACTAACTCATTAGTTACATTGCTTGCAAGGCTTATAGTGATGTGCATTACCGAGAGGGCCCAGAGATACCTCTCCGACAATCGGTGTGACAAATCCTAATCTTGATCTATGCCAACTCAACAAGTACCATTGGAGACACATGTAGAGCACCTTTATAATCACCCAGTTACGTTGTGACGTTTGGTAGCACACAAAGTGCTCCTCCGGTATTCGGGAGTTGCATAATCTCATAGTCATAGGAACATGTATAAGTCATGAAGAAAGCAATAGCAATATACTAAACGATCAAATGCTAAGCTAACGGAATGGGTCAAGTCAATCACATCATTCTCTAATGATGTGATCCTGTTAATCAAATGACAACTCATGTCTATGGCTAGGAAACTTAACCATCTTTGATCCAACGAGCTAGTCAAGTAGAGGCATACTAGTGACACTTTGTATGTCTATGTATTCACACATGTACTAAGTTTCCGGTTAATACAATTCTAGCATGAATAATAAACATTTATCATGATATAAGGAAATATAAATAACAACTTTATTATTGCCTCTAGGGCATTTTTCCTTCAAGCAACGTGATTGCAGCACCCGAGCTCCAGTGTTATCTATATTTGAACATTTTGAAAATTGTGTTTTGAAGTTTCACAAAAAGTTGATTTTTTTCTGGGGATACATATACACATTCCGAATACCCGTGGCAACTTTTGGTAGAAATCTCGTTTTGTTTTTGGCTATAGAAAAAAAAACAAATTTCTGATAGTATATAGGACAAAAGGGGAGTCATTCCGGTCAGAATTTTCTCATTTTTGTATTTCCCAAAATACAACGTATTTTTTCAGATTTCTACCGGGCCTTACGAATGTGTGTATGTATTCACGTATTTGATTTAAGTTTTTTTAGCAACCGAAGTCTGTTTTTCAAACATTTCAAATATCAAGAGCAATGAAGCCCGGTAGCTGCAGGCACTTTTCGCAACGAAGCCCCCAAATGAGTCATGAAGAATAGCCCATAGGCCCCGTTGGCTCCATCAATGTGAAACGAAATGTCCTTCTTGAGCTACACACTGCCGGACGTAGATCAAGTCCATTTATGAACTTGCCGGCGGTGCGCGATCCTTCCGAGCAATGGAGTTTGCAACTATCGTCCTCATGCTCATCGATGAGTGAGCAAGGGGATCATATTTTTTTCCTCATGAAAATATTTCAACACTCCCACTAGATAAACCAGAAGGAAGCCATTAGAAGATCCTTGTTGTTGATTAGAGCCCCTGCTTTTAGGAGCTTCCTCGTGTCAATTATCAAGTCCACCCACACTTATCTAAAGTGACAATAGAAAAAAATGCAATGATATTTGCATTGTTGGAAATGGCGTGGGGTTAGGATATAACCATTTTTAAATAAATAAATATGGTAATTTGGATTATTTTTATTAAGATGAACTTCTGCTTTTCTCGATGCATGGCTAATTAGTCAGTAGTTTGTTACTTGAGATGATCAAGTGTATTATTAGTAGTTTCCAAACATATAAAGATGGCCATTATTAACACCTAGTCTGTAGCATAGCTTCGACCTAGATTTTGTTTTTGAGAAATTATTAAGAACAAATTTCAAAAGAATTGTATATATATGCGGATAGACAGTTAAGCAAGCACAAACTAAACTATCCAAAAATTGTGAAGCGTTAAATAGAATTCACAAATAATAGTAACCAACAGTAGTTTCTAAAATTTAATTCCATTGCACTATATTTCTTTAAGGGAAAGACATTTAATCAAATACAGATAAAATGTCAGATAATACTATGCCATCATCTCGCAAGCTACATGGATTTGAATCAGGCAGCTAAAAACTTATCAAGAAGCCTTTCATCACCTCCTTGGCCTTGAGCGACCAGATGTAGCACACTGCCAAGAGAAAGGGATTAATAAGATGTGATATTTTGGTCATGCTGCATAATATCGTGTTTATAATTTAACCATATTTTCATTCCTCTCCTAACTTAGAGGAGCAAACATGAAATGTATGATTATCCCTTAGAATATATCTCAGCAACAAAGCATCAACAAAATACACAATATATTACTTGTAAAAGGGCAAACTTTGAGGCACAACACAAAGTTACGACATGTACAATATTTTAATTTAAAAAGGTAAACTTTGAGATGCCACAAACACCAGATGCCCATATGTAAAACTGACAAAAGGATAAATAGGAACAAATTCTACAAGCAGGATACACAATATTTGGATATATCAGTACATTTTATTTGTTCATTTATGATTTGTAGATAGGCTGCTGCATGATTCAAAGATCAAGCGATTGCCATTTTCAACAACATAAATTGGGGGGGGGGGGCACTAATATTCACGTCAAGAATATAACAATGGGAGGTGAAGCTGACTCTAACAATAAGGCCATGAAGTCTACTTGAAACAAGAGTACATAGTTCTTTCCTTCACTAATCGCCACAAAATTTTAGCATGTTGTCTCACCTGATTTATAAAGCATTTTCACGCCTGACTCCTTGATCATGTCATTCATGAATAAAAAAATACATAAGTAACTCTCCGCTTCAGAGCTGTACTTGGCAATTTGCCATTTTTTAAAATCATATGTACTAAGTTTCCGGTTAATACAATTCTACCATGAATAATAAACATTTATCATGATATAAGGAATATAAATAAAAACTTTATTATTGCCTCTAGGGCATATTTCCTTCAAGCAACGTGATTGCAGCACCCGAGCTCCAGTGCTCTCTATATTTGATTATTTTGAAATTCGTGTTTTGAAGTTTCAAAAAAAGTTGATTTTTTCCGGGGATACATATACACATTCCGGATACCCGTGGCAAGTTTTGGTAGAAATCTCGTTTTGTTTTTGGCTATAGAAAAAAAACAAATTTCTGACAGTATATAGGACAAAAGGGGAGTCATTCCGGTCAGAATTTTCTCATTTTTGTATTTCCCAAAATACAACGTATTTTTTCAGATTTCTACCGGGCCTTATGAATGTGTGTATGTATTCACGTATTTGATTTAAGATTTTTTTAGCAACCGAAGTGTGTTTTTCAAAATTTCAAATATCAAGAGCAATGAAGCCCGGTAGCTGCAGGCACTTTTCGCAACGAAGCCCCCAAATGAGTCACGAAGAATAGCCCATAGGCCCCGTTGCCTCCATCAATGTGAAACGAAGTGTCCTTCTTGAGCTACACACTGCCGGACGTAGATCAAGTCCATTTATGAACTTGGCGTCGGTGCGCGTTCCTTCCGAGCAATGGAGTTTGCAACTATCGTCCTCGTGCTCATCGATGAGTGAGCAAGGGGATCATATTTTTTCCTCATGAAAATATTTCAACACTCCCACCAGATAAACCAGAAGGAAACCATTAGAAGAACCTTGCTGTTGATTAGAGCACCTGCTTTTAGGAGCTTCCTCGTGTCAATTATCAAGTCCACCCACACTTATCTAAAGTGCCAATAGAAAAAAAATGCAATGATATTTGCTTTGTTGGAAATGGCGTGGGGTTATGATATAACCATTTTTAAATAATAAATAAATATGGTAATTTGGATTATTTTTATTAAGATGAACTTCTGCTTTTCTCGATGCATGGCTAATTAGTCAGTAGTTTGTTACTTGAGATGATCAAGTGTATTATTAGTAGTTTCCAAACATATAAATGATGGCCATTATTAACACCTAGTCTGTAGCATAGCTTCGACCTAGATTTTGTTTTTGAGAAATTATTAAGAACAAATTTCAAAAGAATTGTGTATATATGCGGATAGACAGTTAAGCAAGCACAAACTAAACTATTCAAAAATTGTGAAGCGTTAAATAGAATTCACAAATAATAGTAACCAACAATTGTTTCTAAAATTTAATTCCATTGCACTATATTTCTTTAAGGGAAAGACATTTAATCAAATACAGATAATACTATGCCATCATCTCACAAGCTACATGGATTTGAATCAGGCAGCTAAAAACTTATCAAGAAGCCTTTCATCACCTCCTTGGCCTTGAGCGATCAGATGTAGCACACTGCCAAGAGAAAGGGATTAATAAGATGTGATATTTTGGTCATGCTGCATAATATCGTATTTATAATTTAACCATATTTTCATTCCTCTCCTAACTTAGAGGAGCAAACATGAAATGTATGATTATCACTTAGAATATATCTCAGCAACAAAGCATCAACAAAATACACAATATATTACTTGTAAATGGGCAAACTTTGAGGCACAACACAAAGTTCCGACATGTACAATATTTCAATTTAAAAAGGTAAACTTTGAGACGCCACAAACACCAGATGCCCATATGTAAAAATGACAAAAGGATAAATAGGAACAAATTCTACAAGCAGGATACACAATATTTTGATATATCAGTACGTTTTATTTGTTCATTTATGATTTGTAGATAGGCCGCTGCATGATTCAAAGATCAAGCGATTGCCATTTTCAACAACATAAATTGGGGGGGGGGGGGGCACTAATATTCACGTCAAGAATATAACAATGGGAGGTGAAGCTGACTCTAACAATAAGGCGATGAAGTCTACTTGAAACAAGAGTACATAGTTCTTTCCTTCACTAATCGCCACAAAATTTTAGCATGTTGTCTCACCTGATTTATAAAGCAGTTTCACACCTGACTCCTTGATCATGTCATTCATGAATAAAAAAATTGTTATAACCGGTTTGGTCTATACCAGAAAGAGGCCCACCGGGCATTAGTATTAGGGGCTTGACCCACAAGTTATCTTAGGCTAAAGTTATAAATACTAGTTGTAAGACACCGTTTGAGGCAAGCAATAAAGATATTATAATCTTCTGTTGCCCGGCTCCCCAAGGAGCCGGAACCCTAGCCGCCGCACCTAACCCTAGCCGCGACGGCGCCCCATCGCCGGCGCGCCCGCTCCAGCCCTCGTCTTCCTCCCCCTTGTCCGTACAATCTACGCCGGAGGCCCAGTAGGAACCCTAGTCCTACCAATTTGGTATCCAGAGACACCAGGCCGATCATGTCGCTTCCTCCATCACCGCCGCCGCTGCCATCCACCTCCGCCCCACCACCGCTGCCGCCGGCCACCTCCTCGCCGATGACGGCGATCACGTCCGGGACCTTCACCACCACCGCGCCAGCGACGACCACCACCACGGCGGATCCGCCCCCGCTCCTTACGCCCGAGGAGGTGTCGGGCACCCTGCGAGAGCTCGTCCAAGCCGTCCGGGGCATCACCCTCTACCTCGCCAGGAACCAGCCCCCGCCGCCGAGCGCCGCCACCACCGCCTATGGGCCGCCGCCGCTACAGTGGCCCGCCCCGGCCTTCCAGGCGCCCTACGGAGGGGCGCCTCCGCCGCCGCTCCTGCTGCCCTACCCGGCCATGGGAACGCCTTGGCCAGCGTGGCTGACCGCCTCCGCATCGCTGGGGGGCCCGCCTCAGCAGTTCCTCCCAGCGCCACCGCCGGCCCCCGCGATGTAGGCGATGGTGCAGCAGCACCACCAGGCGCCGCCGCCATCGACAGCACCACCACCCGCGTCCCGCCCTACTGGCCGGCCCCTTCACCAGGTGCAATTTCCGCCCTCGCCATCGCCGATTCCCGCGTGGGCGGCCGGCTCGTCTCCGGACCCGGTGTATACTACGGCGCCGGAACACCCAATGCCCTCCTTCCGATCTGACCGTCCCTCCAGCTCGGCGAACTACGCCCCAGAGATCCCCGACCCGGCACACGCACTCCCGTTGACTGCAACTCCCGGGCACGGTGGGCTGACACCTCCTCACTTCGCCAAACTGGACTTCGCCACTTACGACGGCACAGAGGACCCCCTTAACTGGCTCAACCAGTGCGAGCAGTTCTTTCGAGGGCAGCGGACGCTCGCTTCGGATCGTACCTGGCTCGCGTCCTATCATCTCCGAGGCGCGGCGCAGACTTGGTACTACGCCCTCGAGCAGGACGAGGGCGGCATGCCACCATGGGAGCGCTTCCGGGAGCTTTGTCTCTTCCGGTTCGGGCCTCCTATCCGCGGGAGCCGACTGGCGGCCCTCGGCCGCTTGCCTTTCACATCCACGGTGCAGGACTACGCCGACCGCTTCCAGGCCCTGGCATGCCATGCGCCGGGCGTCTCCGCGACTCAGCGCGCCGAGTTATTTGTGGGCGGATTACCGGACCATATTCGCGTGGACGTCGAGCTCCGGGATCCCCCCGACCTCCAGACGGCCATGTACTACGCCCGGGCCTTCGAACAGCGGGCTCAGGCGCTGCAGCAACCGGTCGGCCGGGGCGGCCGCCATCCCAGTCGACCAGCGCCGACTCCACCATCACCGGGCCGGCTTCCTCCAGCCACGACGACCGCACCTTCGGCCACCACCCGGACCTTCCGTCGGTTGTCACCGGCCGAGCAGCAGGAGCGTCGCCGTCAGGGCCTCTGCTTCAACTGTGATGAGCCCTACACGCCGACCCATGTCTGCCCCCGCCTATTTTACTTGGAGACGGTCGACTACACCGAGGCGGACGACTCGACCGACGAGCCACCAACCGCGGCGGCCGCGGACACGCCCGCGGATTCCACGGCGACGGCGTGCGTCGTCTCCCTCCACGCTCTCGCCGGCATCCGTGGCGAACGGACCATGTTGTTACCGGTGACAGTCCATGGCGAGCGGCTGGTGGCCCTGCTGGATACTGGCTCCACCCATAACTTCCTGCCCGCGGCGACCATGCGTCGGCTAGCACTGCCGACCACGGGCGGGGAGCGCCTGCGGATCACGGTGGCAAACGGCGATCGCCTCCGGTGCCATGGGCTCGCCCGCGACGTTCCCATCTCCATCGGTGGCGAGCACTTCTCCATTACATGTGCAGGCATCGACCTCGGCTGCTTCGACTTCATCCTCGGGGTGGATTTTCTCCGGACCCTCGGGCCCATCCTGTGGGACTTCGACGCACTCTCGATGACGTTCTGGCGGCTGGGCCGCCGCATCCGGTGGGACGGCCTTGGGGGCGCCGCGCCAGCCGTGCCACACCTCCAGCTGGCCGCCGCGTCCCAGGAGGCCGAGCACCCCCTGCTGGATCCCCTTCTACAGCAGCACAGCGACCTCTTCGACGAGCCACGGGGTCTTCCACCCGCCCGGGTGTACGACCATCATATTCACCTCGTACCGGGCACCACCCCCGTGGCGGTTCGGCCCTACCGCTACCCTCAGCTGCAGAAGGATGAGTTGGAGCGACAGTGTGCCCTTATGCTCGCGGCAGGCATCATCCGGATCTCCACGTCGCCCTTCTCCGCGCCGGTGCTTCTCGTCCGTAAGTCGGACGGCACGTGGCGTTTCTGCATCGACTATCGCGCCCTCAACGCGCTCACGCTCAAGGACAAGTTCCCTATACCGGTGGTCGACGAGCTCTTGGATGAGCTCCATGGGGCGCGCTTCTTCACCAAGCTCGATCTCCGGTCGGGCTATCATCAGGTGCGCATGCATCCAGACGACATCGCCAAGACGGCGTTTCGCACCCACCATGGCCACTTCGAGTTCTTGGTGATGCCCTTCGGCCTCGCCAACGCCCCGGCGACTTTCCAGGCCCTGATGAACGACGTCCTTCGACCCTACTTACGGCGGTTTGTGCTTGTTTTCTTTGATGACATTCTTATCTACAGCGCCACCTGGGCCGAGCACCTCCAGCACGTCGCCATCGTCTTCAACGAGCTTCGGGCGCACCACCTCCACCTTAAGCGCTCGAAGTGCTCGTTCGGGACACCTACCGTCGCCTACCTCGGCCATGTCATCTCGGCCGACGGGGTGGCTATGGACGCCGACAAGGTGGCGGCCGTCTCTGCATGGCCGACGCCTCACTCGCCGCGGGCTCTCCGCGGGTTCCTCGGCCTCGCCGGCTACTACCGGAAATTTATCCGGGAGTTCGGGCTCATCGCGGCGCCCCTCACGCGGTTGCTTCGCCGCGACGCTTTCGCCTGGGACGACGAGGCGACGACGGCGTTCGAGGCCCTCAAGGGGGCCCTCACGACGGGCCCCGTCCTCCAGATGCCCGACTTCGACCGCCCGTTCGTGGTGGACTGTGACGCCTCGGGCGCCGGGTTCGGCGCCGTGCTTCATCAGGGCGATGGGCCCCTCGCTTTCTTCAGCCGGCCTTTCGCTCCACGCCATCTTAAGCTGGCGGCATACGAGCGGGAGCTCATTGGCCTTGTACAGGCCGTTCGTCATTGGCGGCCGTACTTGTGGGGACGGTCCTTCCACATTCGCACGGACCACTACAGCCTGAAGTTCTTGCTGGACCAACGGTTGTCGACCGTGCCGCAGCACCAGTGGATCAGCAAGCTCTTCGGCTTCGACTTCTCCGTCGAGTATCGGCCGGGCCGTCTTAACATCGTGGCCGACGCGCTGTCCCGTCGCGACTCCGACCTTGCTTCCTCCACCGACGAGTCCGCCGGGGCGGCCCTGTGCATCCGCTCCGGGCCGACGTTCGGTCTCTTCGCCGACATTCGCCGCGCCACTGCGACGGCCGACGACGCCGTCCTTCTTCAGCAGCAGCTCACGGCCGGCGACCTGGAGGAGCCTTGGCGCTTCTCTGACGGACTGCTTCTCCATGGGCGCCGGATCTTTGTTCCGGCGCATGATGATCTCCGTCACCAGGTGTTACAGCTCGCCCACTCGGCGGGTCATGAGGGTGTGCAGAAAACCCTCCATCGTCTTCGCGCCGACTTCTACATCCCTGGCGATCGCGCCCTGGTCCGCGACTGGGTTCGGTCTTGTCAGACATGCCAGCGCAACAAGACGGAGACCCTGAGGCCGGCTGGCTTACTTCAGCCTTTGGAGGTGCCGTCTCAGGTTTGGGCGGATATCTCCATGGACTTCATCGAGGGCCTTCCCAAGGTGGGCGGCAAGTCGGTCATTCTCACGGTGGTCGACCGCTTCTCCAAGTACGCCCACTTCATCGCGCTCGGCCATCCGTACACGGCGGCGTCAGTGGCCCGGGCCTTCTTCGACGGCATCGTCCGTCTTCACGGGTTCCCTGCTTCGATCGTCAGTGATCGGGACCCAGTGTTCACGGGCCATGTCTGGCGCGATCTCTTCAGGATGGCGGGTGTCCAACTCCGCCTGAGTACGGCGTTCCATCCTCAGACAGATGGTCAGTCCGAGGTGGTTAACAAGGTCATTGCCATGTATTTGCGTTGTGTGACAGGTGATCGGCCTCGCGCTTGGGTGGATTGGCTCTCTTGGGCGGAGTACTGCTACAATACCTCTTATCACTCCGCCCTGCGCGCGACGCCATTTGAGGTGGTCTATGGTCGACCACCCCCGCCTATACTTCCGGTGGACCCGGAGACGGCTCGGACGGAGGTTGCGGGTGACCTTATCCGCACTCGTGACGAGATGCTTGCTGAGGTTCGTCAGCGTCTCCTTCAGGCACAGCAGCTGGCCAAGCACTACTACGACGATCATCATCGCGAGGCGGAGTTCGCGGTGGGTGATTGGGTGTGGCTGCGTCTCCTCCACCGCTCTACGCAGTCACTCGACCCGCGCGCGAAGCGCAAGCTCGGCCCTCGCTACGCCGGGCCCTTCCCTATCTTGGAGCGCATTGGGAAGGTGGCCTATCGTCTTCAGCTTCCAGCCCGCGTTCGCATCCACGACGTCTTCCATGTTGGGCTGCTCAAGCCTTTCTGTGGTGAGCCACCGGCGGCTCCTCCGGCGCTTCCTCCACTCGCTGATGGTCGCATTCTTCCCGAGCCGGCAAAGGTGTTGCAGGCGCAGCTCCGTCGTGGCGTCTGGTTCGTCCTCGTTCAGTGGGCGGGCCTTCCGGAGGAGGAGGCTACTTGGGAGCAGAGTGACGAATTCCGCCAACACTATCCAGACTTTCAGCTCGAGGACGAGCTGTTTGCGCAGGCGGGGAGAGATGTTATGACTGGTTTGGTCTATACCAGAAAGAGGCCCACCGGGCATTAGTATTAGGGGCTTGACCCACAAGTTATCTTAGGCAAGTTATATTAGGCAAGTTATCTTAGGCTAAAGTTATAAATACTAGTTGTAAGACACCGTTTGAGGCAAGCAATAAAGATATTATAATCTTCTGTTGTCCGGCTCCCCAAGGAGCCGGAACCCTAGCCACCGCACCTAACCCTAGCCGCGACGGTGCCCCATCGCCGGCGCGCCCGCTCCAGCCCTCGTCTTCCTCCCCCTTGTCCGTACAATCTACGCCGGAGGCCCGGTAGGAACCCTAGTCCTACCAAAAATACATAAGTAACTCTCCGCTTTAGAACTGTACTTGGCAATTTGCCATTTTTTAAAATCATATGCTATTATGATGAACTACAAAAGGTGAAACAAATGTCCGTCCTTATTTTAAGAACCCTGCACTTGATAAAGTATAGGAAATATCCAGATAATCATAAATTTAACTGAAGTTCAGGATGCATAAGCAGCAGTAAGAATCAAGTGTGTTAACTTGAGGATCCTCATGTCTCTAAAGTAATACGCAAATTTTAAGGAAGCGCCCTAGTGGGGGAAAAGATGACAGATCCAAAATGGCTGGCAATTTAGTGGCATTATTCTTTGACAAACTCAAGGTAGCAGTACTATTTTTAGCAAGTTCATGTGCAAAATCATTACAGTAGGTACCCTCGACATAGGTTGTAGGGAAAGTGCATATGTGAAATCATTATTGTACCTCCTTTTTTGTTCATGCATTCATATATGTAAATGTCCTTGCTGTTAGTTAACTATGCTTAAAGCAAAGTGCCTAAGACATGAATCAGATTACCTGAATTAGTAGCTGGAAGAACTCTGCCATGTACTATACAGCCTAATGTACCAGGTTGACACCTAAGAAATGGATATTTAGTGTCCATATTTTCCCTTTCTACAGTAGAAGATAAAACTAAATCAAATCAAAGGTCCCCGTGCATTGCAACGGGATGAAAAAATAGACACATGGATCCTTTGCTAAAAGAGAACATCATGCTCTCATCTTCAGACCTGCTACCATGCTTCGCTTTCCTCCGGTGCAGTCTCCCTCTTTTCTCTCAACATCGCATGCTTCGCAACTGAGCAAACGCCAGATTACGAGTGCCCTCACCGTGCATCGATGGCAGGTGCAATTTGTTTGAGCGAGGCTAGTTTTTGCTCGATGACATGGGCATTGGCGGACACCCTGAAGCATTTCATGCCTATGATTCTACAATTGCGAGCGTGGTGACGAGCTAGTCAGGAAGAGCCGAGCTCGGAATCATGAGCGCCTCCTCAACTATTAGAAAGCCTTCTCAGTTAAGTGCATAAAGTGATATATAGAATGATAAAAGTGTCCATTACTAATAGACGTCAAGAGCATCAATTTCGCAAAGATGATACCCTCAAACTTTCTATAGATTAAAATCTGCAAATATTCCTTCAAGTCGAAGAAACTGTTATATTAAATTTTCTCATGGAGAGCTCACCACATTTTCTTCCATACATGCTTTGAAAAGGCGTTTAATATGTAATCTGCATTAGACTATGTTGAGCTTCCAAATCATCTCCTAAATTTAAAGCCGAGACAGTCTGTGAGATACTAAATGACTGAACTTCCCTGAACCTTGTACTCATACTACAGTCAAAAAAATTGCCCACATGATAAATTCTGACATTCGCTCGTGTGGAAAGGATAACAAAAGCTGCTGCTACATACCTTGACATACGGCAGCAACAACATCCGAACACAAACAGCGGGCACCTTCAGCGAGCAGAGCATGCATCGTCTGGTCAGGGGAAGTGAAGAAACTTCACCACCATACAACATCATCGATGTACACAAACCAAGCCTCACAGGTTGTTTGCTCTAGGTCCATCTCTTTTGTAAATCTGAAATTGAGTTGAATTGTTGCTCTTGGCTCCACAGGATATTTTTCCTGGTCGGACGCGGATTTTTAGAGCATAGGCTCATGGACACCTCTTATCCATACCCTCCAATATAACTTTGAGATCCGTGCTAGACAACTAACTTACTGCGTGCAATTTTCTCTTTTTTTGCTTCCAAATAAAACAAATATGAACTTCAAACTTTGCAAGATAGGAAAACATTCTTACTACAATGAGAGAGAAAGCTTATAGATGTTTTGACCGACATAAACATATGAAATGAGATTTTCTTTATTCAAAAATGTTATTTTTAGTACTTCTGATGCACGAAAAAATCTGAAAGTTTTTTCCACATTCGAGTTAGAATGTTTGGTTGTCATGCAAAGTTTGAAGTTCATATGTTGTTTTATTTGGAAGAAACAAAAAAGAGAAAAGTCCTTGCACGAATCGCAATGCAGAGATGAATGGCTAGATAAGGAGGTGCACCTAAGCCTAAGCTCCACAGGATATTTTCCCTGGTCAATGAGAGGCAAGATCCATGGAGGGAGATTGGATATGTGGGTTAGAACTTGGTGTTGAACATGGTGTCGGGACGTTGTGGACGTAGTCAGGGCGCAGGTGGTAGAAAGTCAAGGAGGAATCATCCGCCGAGTCCTTGTCCTATAGACCAATGATTATTAGTAAAAATTATTTCAACAACTCATTTTCTAGTGTTAGATATATACCGCAGTAAGAAAAAATATGCATAGATGTGGAATAATATCCAATCTAAAAAGTTAGTTAATTTGTAAAGTATTAATATTTACAGCATGATGGGGTCGAAGTTCACGAGGTTGCTCGGCCTAAAAGGCAAGCGGTATGGACAAGCGTGGATTTCTCGCCTAGGTGTCCTTTAGGAGCTCGGTGGCTGGAGGATCTCCATTAATCAATTGTCTCTAAGCGCAACCGGGTTCGCCTCCCGGTCACGGTCATATGCAGATCGAGATTGATCTCAAAATTCCTCAGTCATCACCATAAGTCGCAACAGAAAGAACGCCATCGTGCTTGAGGGCGTTGGGTCCTCGGTCTTTTCGGCCATAGGCGATGCCGACGGTGGGCTCCTTCCTGCCACAGTCCTCAGTGCGGCGGAAATTGGGTGATTGTGACAACATTTAATAGGTATTTAAAATAGATAAGCATTTGAGAGTAGCTAAAAAAAGTAAAAATTGCTATGGTTAATAGATTGTTATACTGGTGATATATACCTGAAGTCCTGAACTAACCCATGATATTGGTTGATGTCAAAAAAAAATGATACTGTTTGTCTGCATCTTTGTTTCATTCCAAAAAGAAAGTTCAGATGCTTGTTTTTGTGATGACTTTGACATCTCCACAATGATGGATTTACCTTTTATGCGGCCAAAGCACTGTCAGAGTATGCATCATCTTATAATTGCACAAAAAGTATTGCGTATGTTAGAAGTTTGAATTAGGATTCAATCAAAGAACCTGGTAATAGCTGAACATAAATTAGGATAAAATTGCAATAATAATGGCCATCAATAGTTGCAACAGGAAGAAGAGGTAGATGGACAGCATGCAGGTTTGCAGGTTTACCAATAATTATTAAACCCATTAACAGTCGCGCAAAGGGCACATCCTGGCAACGTCCACGTCATCAGAAGTACGACAAAAAAACTGTGTTTAGCGATTGGGTGGGAAAAGGAGATCGGGGTCATACCTCCTTTTGCCTTCCTTCATACGCAGCCTTCTTCCTCTCCTCTCCCCCAGAAACGCCCCCGCCGCCGACTCAATCCGCCCTGCTCCGCCCGCGACTCAGCCCGCCCTGCTATGCCCGCGTCTCCAGTCTACTTTGCCCGTGGCGACCTCGTGCCGATCTGGCCGCCCCGCGGCCGGGCACGATCTGGAGGACCAACAGGCGGTGGTGCACGGTCTGGGCGGCGGCGACCTGCGCGGCCCAGGTGCTGCACCGATGCCTCCTTCCTCCGTCGCCCAGGTCCAAGGCGGCTCTCTTCTAGCCAACCACCAGCCATGCGTCGCCCCCTCCTCCTTGGCCGACTCTCTCCTCCTCTAGAGAAGTAGCACGGGGCTCGTTGCTGTGCCTGAGCCGCCACAAGGACGTTGGGTGGAGGGGATCCTGAAGTTGCTGCAGGTAGAAAACGGCGGAACATGTGAGCTCTTTCTCCCTCTTTTCATCATCTCCCCGCTGCTGCTCTACTAGCAGTAGCAGAAAAACGCCACTGACCTTGCCCAAGCTGAGATTTTTCTTCATTACCTTGCCCCTGTCCTGTTTGATGAATTGTCTATGAGCACATTCATCATGTGTTTCATGTTGTATTTTCTCCTGTAGGGAACTCTAGGTTCTCTGGTTGGGTTTCTTTTCATTGCCTTGCTCGATTTGTGTTTGCTGAAAATATATATGAGCTAATGCATTGGTGTTGTGTTCATATTTGTTTGATCGATGGAACTTGAAGTAGTGATTTATTTGATGGCCTAACCAACACTGAAAAGATAGTATTTTAGGAAAGCGGCTAGAAATTTTTGGTTTCAAAGAGCTATACTTCTATTATTTCAAGTTATATATTGTCATGGATATTCCCTATGCTTGCTAAAAGATTCTAATCTTGCTCTATATCTGCCCTTAATATCAAGAAAACGAGTTACTGCTGCGGCATTTTATCTAGCCTACAACTCTCTGTTATTCTGCAATAGTAGTACGAGTCTTGGTACTGTCGTTACATCTGTAATAGATAGAATTATTCCTCAATAACGGGGCATCTATTGTGGCATCATCCATCCCTTCTGCGGTTGATGGCCGTGTCTCCCACAAACTACGCCCAAGGTGATTCACTTTTGCACCAACAAAGGCTAATCTCACCTTCTTCTTTTTTTGATTTCTTGCGGCAGTATTACAATCCAAGATAATTAACATGATATGTTTGTGTTCTGTCCTGATGGAAGCTCTCTTGTTGGCCTTGTGCAGTTGATGTGGTGAACTAGCGGAAGGAAGAGCTATGGTGGACAAAAACCAAGACTTGCAGTGGATGTGCTGAAATAGCTATGGGTGACAGATCCAAGACATGAGATTCTAACCATCTTCTTGCGAAGGCTTTCTTGCAAATCAGTGGATGTAACCATGTCATAGTTTGATTTTAAGTGCCATGGAATCTTGACAGTGGTCACATGCTCTTTTATCCTTTTTACTGCTAGCATTTTTATCACTCTGGATATTCCGTTTCTAATGTCATTTGAATTGAGATCTTTTTGTCACTCATCCATGGATCCTTTGCATATAAGAGGTGTTTTGTGTGATTGCAACCAGTCATATATGTTTGGTGTTTGAACATATATCATGATATATCTTGCTGGTAATGTTGTGCTACCATGGAAAAAACGTAGGTAGGTATGATTCTACCATCTCACTTTCTTGATGAGTTAAAATGTCCATATTTGTTAATCCCAGTAATATTCCTACAGGTTTCCATGTTAATTCCTACAGGTTTGCTACTGATTTTATCCTATAACTCTTCTACTTTTAACCACTGGTTATGCCTTTTTTTCTGGTATAGAGTGCTTTGTAGTGTCAGTGATTTACAAGGGCGATGCTTTGGTGCTATTGTTCATCGTTTCAATGTCCCCAAAGCGGTGCCTTCATTTTCTTTTTGTATCGGCTACATGTTTGTATGTACATTTGCACTTTTCTTTGTTTTATACATTTTCTTAGTGCACAACTAGCTTGATCAGGCTCGTGTAACTGAGAAACCGAGCTTCAGGGAGATCCAAATCATTTTAGAGGTTACAACACGATAATGGCATTCATAGTGTCCACCTTGAAGGAGTTACACATTTACTATTTTCTGTTTGTTGAGTTTTTTTTTTTTTTGGATTCCTATGCATTAAAAAAATAGTGAATCTTTTGCTGCATTTATTAGGACTAACGGGCTAAAATTATTCAGCTTTGTTACTAGTATATCTGAGCATACATATTGTGAACAATATCATAAGCTTTTGGGGATGAAATAAACCCAGTATGATCTAAGTTTCTTTCCTTGCACTGATTTTCTTTATCTGAATTTACAACAACATTTTGGTAGCGGAGATGGTCGATGGGGAGATGGCCCGCCTCTGATGCAGCTGGAGAACCAAGCTGCAGAGGTTCACTGAATAATTTTCGCATTTGATGTGTGACATCTGTAACTACTACTAGAGATGTATTACTTGATGTTATCACTATGTTGAAGTTCTCTTAAATTCTAATGTTCTGTCCATGAGTTGGGTCACTTCGGGCGTTCTTGTCGGTAATATACTGGTGCTTTTGTTGTAGGATTATTTGGTGTAGCAAGAATGATAGTTCTAGGCCAGAGCAAACAATGGATAGGAAAATAGCTGCCTTATTAACCAAAACTGAATACTGAAATGAGGATTTTTGGGAGTTCAGATGAGATAGTAACAGATCTGGCTGAGTATATCTCGCAATTTTTATAAATATCTGTTAAAGAAAGTGGATACTTCGCTATTGTCATGTCTGGAGTGCCACTTGTCTGTTTTTTGGGGTAATGATTTTTTCTATTCTTTGCTAGCTATATGCCTTTTTTTTTGCACACGAATTTTCAATACAGTATGCATTATTGTGTCTAAAGTATCCTGTTTTTAATTTATTAAAAGGTAACTTTGTGAAGCGACGTATATATCCTGCTCTGATGAACGTGATGTAGCAAAGAACCATGCAGATAGTATTATGACCTGATGTTTTAATTTATAGGACCGAGGCTTCTTCTTGTGTCCGTACGAAAGCGAAGCTGTACCGATTGGCAGTGGAAGGAGCGGGGCATGGGTACATGAAGCCTGGATATAATCTGCTTTAAACTATTTTTAAGGGAATTCATTACAGCATACAACAAGTTCGGACCAAGAAAACTGGTATTGCATTTGGCCTGTTGCATTTATTCCTTGGGCTGGTGGATGGATAGGAAGTGGGATTATATCAATGCAATATCTGAATGCAATGATGCACCTAAAAGTTAGGCCTACCGATCGTTAAATATGCATAGCTGCCTGGTTTAGCTATGCTCCAATTGGCTTGCCCTGATTGTCGATATTATTTCTCTCATAACTTAATTGATTTCTTGGTTCTCACCTAGGCATTTTGATTCTCTCAAATCTAATGGCAAAAGTTCATTGCTTACTTAAGAGGCATATGTGCTAACGGTGACGATCAGTAGAAAGGTATGTGTTATTTTCCACACTATGTGCCACCCTCCTTGTTTTGAAGAAATGTAAGTGTTCGCTTAGTAAAGTATCTTTATGTTTTCATGCATGGATTTTACTTTAGTTTATAAGAAAATTGTAATGTTCTAAATTTTACTTTTAACATATCAGGACAACTCAGCCGTGACATTAAAAAAGAGCAAACAAGATTCCGGCTTTGGAGTCTGAGCCGGTATTCACTTGAATGTGTAAAGTTTTGTGTTTCTTTTCTCGAATAACATGTCTATTATATTTAGGTTCACATATGGAATTTCTCTGGGCGAACAACCTTCATATTTATATCATCGTCAGTGTGGACCATGTTTGACAGCAGCAGCCCATAGTTTCTTGTCATTTTCGTAGTTCTGAGAAACTTTTCTTAGTTGGTCTGTTCGTTTGTCAAGAACTTGTTGTGCAAGTTATTATGTTATATGTTAGAACAATTATACCTATATATAAAAAAACTAGGACAGGACGATTCTTAATGCATTAGTTTGTACTTACCAAAATTATCACTTTGCACAAGCTTTTGGTGAAGCTCCATCTTAGGCCTGATAAGTTCCTGATTGGTAGATTCTACTAAAGACCACGGACTTCATGGTGCATTGGCTGGTTAGCTCCTCTATCTGTTTCTCGTACTTTGGGATCAGTTTAGTGTCCTTTTCTGCAATTTTTGTACATTGATCATATATCAGGATTACATGAGATATGATTGAAAAATAGTTTGTGAAAAAACCGACGTGAATAGGTGAAGAAATCTCAACATCAGTTAACATTCTTTGCATAAGCCACTCCCAGGTGTACCTAACTTTGTTGCTTTCACGTTCAACGCAAAGATTACCGGTGGGAATGCAAGCTCGAGAATGAGCACATTGCATCTAAAATAAACAAAGTACCTGGTGTTGGTGGGGCTTTCCGAATGCAGATGCCGCAAACCATGGGTTCCCTCTTACTCCCTTGAAGTTGATGATAGCACCATTGCTCTTAGTCCAAAAAAAAGCCCTAATGTCAAGCACCTGAAGGGGCCTGTTACCTCCAAACTACCACGAACACATCAAGTTCAGACAAAATCTATGAACAAAAAAGGTAGACTGTTTGAGCCAAATGTGGATAGGGAAACCATGCAACGAAATTTAAAAAGACAGACAGGTCGTAAGTTTGCCTTGTCTTCTTGCACGAGCACATCAAATGATCTGATTCCTTTTGGCCCATCCGTGTGCATATCCAGATAATAGTCTCCAGGGGCAAGACCATCGAATTTGTAGCTGAAATCGTTGTAGTGTGCCGAGTTGTACAACGACGGATAGTCGCCGCCTTCAACTATGCTCTCAGATGTCCCGGCCTTTAAACGAACAATCACTGGCAAACTTTGCAGAGGGGTCATTGCCTTCAATGGCACACCCGGCGGCATTGATGAACAAGACACATTCACCTGCTTGAGAACACGGGCACCGAGAGGGTAATAAGAAAAACTTCAGACAGAGCTAACAAAGACATTATAAGATGTGAAATGACATTATAAGGTTTTCTTAGCAGGGAATAATAGCCTAGCCATAGCATGTGAAATGAGCTAAGAAAGACATGCTTGGCCAATCTCAAGCAGGGGAGGGGCCAAGGTTAACTCTGAAAACCTGAATCTATTGACAGAAATGAGATTTGGGTGCAGTACAATCCCTACGGTTTATCAATCCGCGCCAACTCAAGGGCTCCAACCAGATCCACTGCGATTCATGGATCGTGATAGCTAAATCGACCGCATACACGATAGGACCAGCGAAGGCTAAGAGTTAACTAGATAGAAATGCATCCGGGAGAACTTCAGAAACCTAACATGGAGGACGACGGTGCTACGGCCGCGCGGAAGAGATGGGAAGGAGAGCACCACCTGTGCGGCAGTCGGCGTGCCTCATACCGAAATCGACAACGCGGGGGCCGGAGACCAGGATCATGGACTCCGCCTCCGCCTCGGGCGGCGCCGGTGCCGGGTTGGCTGGGTTTGGCACCGCAGGCCGGTGTCGCTGCCTCCCAGCCCAAGCGGTGTCTATCCGTCGGTGACGTAAGCGCCGGTCGTGCCCATCCAAGACGTACACTGGGGCAGAGCCGGTCAATGACGGAGAAGAAGACAACGCCATCGCTGCCCCCGTCCTGTTCGCCAAACTGTGCCACCGATGCTCTCCGCCCCAGGCCTGACCCACGGCAGTCCTCCTATAGGCTGTAGCTGCGGCATGGCGGCGCCCGTGCACAAGCTCCAGGCGGCCGCCAGTCGCTCCGATGGTGCTTGAGCAAGACAAGTGCGCAGAGGTACCGCTTAGGCGGCGCGCCATGGGTGCGCCCCAACTGCTAGTTATCACCAACCATAGCTGTTTTCTGTTTGTAATAGGAATGTTTAGCCATTTTCTGGGTGGCTTCCTCTCATCCCCGAGGCACCAAGAACCACGCAGGATAGCGGCAAAAATCACACTCACAGACAGCATCGCCACAAGCACACACAACAGCGGTCAGCGGCACATCACACGCGCGCGCGCACACACACATGCACCTGCGTCAGCAAGCACACGCAGACACTAAGAGAGAAAGAGACGGAGATAAAGTGGTGTGTGTGTGTGTCTGAGAGAGAGATGGGGATAGTACCAAATCCGAAGCGACATGCAGCCAATCAGCCAAAATTTCATCGCCCGACCAAGCCCTGGACGCGACATGCCCAGCTGCTCGGTCCCCAGCCCGCACTATCGCGGACGCCTTTTGCACCGGCGGCATCCCCGAGGGGTCCCCAAGCCGATGCGTGATCCGACGCGGCGGGAGGGGCTGGCCCCGAGGAGCGGCGAGCAAGCGTGTCCATCGGTCTGGAGCCTGGCCAGCGCCAGTAGCTCAGGGGATCGGCGTCGGCTCCTGAAGGGGATCAGTCTCGGATCCTGGACGCGGTCGGCGGCGGCTCCTCAACGGGATCGGCGGCGTCTCCTGAAGAAGATCGATGGCTCCCGTCGAGGTAGCGCAAGGATTGGCGGCGGCTTGATGTGCGAGGGCGGAGGCGAAGGGATCTGTTGTGCGAGTCGTGGGTGCGAGTGGTTCTCGCTCGAGGGCACCCAGGCCTCCCTCGTTCGTGCGTGCGATTCGTGCACGTTTTTTATTCGCTGGTTTTTTTCGTAGGTTTTTTTTCGTCCGATTTTTTGCTTGCGCGTGGACTACCTGAAGGCATCGCTACGAGGTTTGGTTTGATTCTCTTGCGTGCAACGGGACTACGGTGGTGTTTGGTTCTCTAGTCCTAGGATTTTTTCTAGTCCCAACTAAAAAGTCTCTAGTCCCTAAAAAGTCACTCCCTGTTTGTTTTCAGAGACTAAAAAGTCCCTAGTCTCTTCCTAGAGGTTATTAAATGACCATGTTGCCCCTAGTATATAGAAAAATAATAATCAAACAACACCATGGGGTGGCGGGCCAATGGGTGCATGGAGGGGCATTATTGGAAAAGTCCCAAAAAGACTCTCCTTGAGAGTCTTCTTCATTTAGTCCCAAATGCCTAGTTTAGTCCCTAAAAAGTCCCTCCCGTTTGGTAAAAAAGTCTCTAAGAGGGACTTTTTCTAGTCCCTACATAAAAAAGTCCCTGGAAACAAACACCCCCTACGTGGGAGGTCGGAGGAAAATAAATCAGAGAAAGGTGAGACTAAAATAAAACGTGGACGGAGACTACCAGGTCGTCCCTTAGAGCATCTCCAACAGCCGCGCTAAACGAGCGCCGCACCGCAAATTTGGCCATTTTAGCGCGCGCAACCCGGCGGGTCACTCCAGCGGGCGCGCAATAACCGCGCGCGCGGTATAAGGAGTTGGGCGCGCGGTCGGATTCGCTATCTCGCGCGGCGTATTTGGGGCGCTCGTGCCGCACTCTCTCCTCTCCGCCTCCTACGCCCCGAGCGCGCCGGCACCGGCGAACTGCACCCATGGACGCACGCGCCGGCACCCCGCTCACCCCAGCCTATAGCCGCGACCCCTCCACCGCTGCCGCGCCGCCGCAAACCCTAGTGCGGGGGGCGTTGGCCTCGCCTCCGCCGGAGCTCCGCCGACCATCGGCCTCGCGCGCGGCCTCTTCATGCCACCGCGGATGACCTCGGCGGCCGGTGGCGTCGCGTCGGCGCCGGCCCGAGTCGCCGCCCCCTCCTTGAAGCTCCCCAATGCGGCACCGCCAAAGAAGGGCAAGACATCGGCGAAGAAGAACAAGGCGGCGGACGCCTCCGGCACCTTGAAGGCGAGGAGGAAGAAGCTTGCAGGGCGCGCGATGGGCGCGGCGGCTACCAAAGCGCCGGCGAGCTCACTCGTTGAGCCGGCGGCCGACGCGCACAACATGTTCGACGAAATGCCCCCAAGGTAGAATTTTTTTCCAACTTTTCTTTTCTTGTTATTTTTTCAATGCATTCATATAGATAGCTTATTTGCATTGTTCAAAAAACTTTGTAGTCTCAACGATGATGCATACATGTCAACTATGGGTGTTTGCTCCAATAATTCGCATTGGTCTCAAACCAATGACATCCATTTCGAAGACCATGAGTTCGAGGTGGACGAGGAGGGTGAGGGCATTGTCGACGCGCCGAAAGGAAGAGCGGGCAATTACACCAACATCGATGATATCTTACTATGCAATACTTGGGCGGTTTAGGTGCCATGGGAGGCATGGGTGCACCTTCGGCCGCCATGGGTGGCTTTGGAGCACCCCCCGACGCTATGGCCGCCATGGGAGGCATGAGTTTTGCTTCTCTCATGTAAGGCATGGGTGCACCTCCGGCCGCCATGGGCGGAATGTCTTTCGATGTGCCTCCTCAAACACATTCCCATGAAGATGCCGTTGAAGATATTGCCAACACCGTCGGAGCTTCACGTGATGCGGTGCGTGATGAGGAGAGGGAGGAAGATTCATCTTCGGAGGCGGAAGAATCGTTTTCGGAAGATGAGGACGAAGACGAGGAAGAGGATTGATGTGTCTTTCGTTTGTGTCTTGAACTTGGTTTGCATTTTGAACTTGGTTGGATAAACTTGTGGGCATGATTTTGAACTTGTGGGCATGAAGTTTTATTCATCAACTTGTTTGTGTGAAATTTTATATGTCATGTTCATTGCATTTTGAATGTATCAAATTCATTTTGTGTCCAAAAGGCCATATATGCAATGCCGCGGCGAGTCACGCGCGCTGCATTTTTTGCGCGGTGCTGGAGCGGCGCGCGCTGCATTTTAGCACGGCTATTGGAGCCAGCGCTAGCGGCCGTGCAAAACCAGCGGAACGGCGCGCGGCAAACTAGTTTTTTGCGCGCGGCGCGAAGCGCGGCTGTTGGAGATGCTCTTACTGGTAGAGATATTATAAAATATACAATTATTGTGTATATAATGATATTTATTCTGCAACGTACTTCTTGATAATTTGTTCTGTAAACTTGGTGAAATTTTCAATGTTTAACTTCAAACAAAATTTATAAGTTTCACTTCCGCTTCGGTAGACACCCCCCCCAAACACAAGGACGACCGAGATTGCCCAATACCCCTTCATAACAGAGGGCAGGATGGACATATTTTGAAAAAGCTTCCCCCGCCCGCCCGCAAAAAAAACAGCCGGAACTATACGTATATGAATACAGCCCGCCCGCCCGTGAGGGAAAAAAATTAAACCGCCCGTACGCACGCGCCTGGTGACGTGGCAGGCATGCAGACGTGCCCGCGCGGCCCGCCCGCGATCAAAGCGGCAGCCCCGCAGTCAACGCGTCGTCTTCCGCGCCCCGCCGCACCCGTCACGGACCCACCCCCAACGTCCCCCGACCCCACGCCAGCCCGCACCCGTCGCGTCCCCTGCCGTTCGCCAATCACGGCGCCCGAGGCGCGCATGCACGCAGGCGGTTGCACGCGTGTGCCGCCTGCCGGACGCCACCGCTGCCGCCTGCCGCCGCGCCTGCCGGACGCCACCGCTGCCGCCTCCTCGCCTGCCGCGCGACCGCTGCCGCCTGCCGCCGCGCCTGCACGACGGCCCCGCTGCCGCCTACCGTCGTTGTCGGCTCCTCGCCTGCCGCGCCGCCGCTGCCGTCTGCCGTACGCGACCGTTGTCGCCTGGCCTGCCAGCCGACGACCCCCGCCGCCTGGCCTGCCCCCTCCGGACGCGTCGTTCGCGGCGCCCGACGGTCAAAGCGGCTGCCTCGCGGTCGCCTCGCCTGCCGCGCGGTCATTAACGCGCCGGCGTTAATAGCCCCGCTGCCGCCTGCCCGCCTCCTCCCCGCCCCGCTATAAAACGCCACGCCCTCCCTCCGACGCCCACACCCGTCCCACCGACGCCCGCTGCCACCTACCCGCCACCTCCCCGCCCCGCCACCTCCCCGCACCCGATGGCCTTCTTCCGCGGCAGCAGCAGCACCGGCGGCACCGGCACCGACGACGACGTCCCCGGCGCATGACCGACGAGCATCAGAGTGCTGGAGACGGAGGAGCTCCACCGCTACTGCCTCCTCGTGCCGCCGGGCTGTCGTCTTCCACGCAACTGGAAGATCGACGCGGACGGCTTCGCGACGCCGTGTCCCGGCGCGACGGAGGAGGAGCTCCGCAACCATCGCGGCAGCCGGCACAACATCGAAGGCCGCAAAAAGTTTTGGTGCGGAAAGGATTATTGGGAGGTTGTGACGCCCGGATAATTATACTACAGTAAACCTACGCTAGTGATGACACGTCACCTCTGTTAGTGTTGATAATCTCGCGTTAGTTCAAAACCGGATCAAAATTCAAAGTTCTAAATCAAGCAAACAATAAAAGTTTTCAAATACTAAAACTAAAATGTTCAATAAATAGTAGATAAATCAGAGGCTATGATAAAATAGTAAAGAACATTATTGAAATTTGATAGGTGACTTAAACATCCTCAAACAGTGGCTGAAAACATTAATTAATATCCTTTTTATTAATACAAAATAAATATGAAATGATATTTACCCCAAACTAGTTTTTGGTGGTAAGGCATATTGTGCTGTTATTTATGGGCCAGCTATCATATTTTACAAAACTCACTTGGTGCCCAGACAATTAGCCAAAACAGAAAAAAAAAATAAGACAAAGTAAAACAAAAAGAAAAGAAAATGACCCCCCTGGACCAGACGGCCCAGCTCGCAGCCAGGCCGGCCCACCTGGCCCATCCGCCGAACCGGCCCGTTCCCCCCCCCCCCGGTCGCTCTCTCCCCTTCCCTGTTCCCCCGACCAGGGTCGGAACAGGCGCGCGTCCCCGCCGGACCCCCCTCGCCGGCGTCGAGGAGGGGATAAGATCGCCAGCGCCCCCGCCTCCACTGACCCCTCCCCTCGACGCCTCGGCCTCCTCCCCACCTACCTCCACCAACTCCCCTCTGCATCTCGGTCGCTCTCTCTCTCTCTGGCCCTCCCCTCGCCCGAGCGAGATCGCCGCCGAAGCCTCGTAGGCGTGGCCCCGACCACCGTTCGTCGAGCCGCCGATGTCCCCGAGCTCCCTCTACGTCGTCCTCGTCGACCCCGCGCTTCAGGACGACCTGGGGTGCCCTGCAGCGGCCGGGTCACGCTTTTCCCCAACCTCGGTCGCCGCCGCCCGCTGCGATTCATCCCGCCTCCCCTCTGCGCTCCCGTTCACTCGAGGGCCTCCGTGTGCCGCGCCGTAAGCCTCCACCCCCTCCTCCTTCCTCTGGTTCCTCCTCATACACCGTAGAAGGCTCGCGGTGCCGCCGTCGCCATTGCCGCATGCGGCCTCGTCCGCGAGCTCGTTGCGCTCACCCCGTCCATCTCCGAGCCAAGCGGTGGCCTCCGTAGAGTTGCCGGAGGTCCGTAGAGCCCGCTAGCGTCGTTTGTTAGCTAGAACGCAGCCCGTAGCGTGGTTTTCGGAGATGCCCGTAGTCCGGCGCCGCCCGCGGTCGTCGTTGAGCTCCACTCCGGCCACCCCCGCTCCTGGGATCACTCTAGATCGACGCGGGATGATCTACTCGTTCGAACGCCACCGAAAACGCGCGGAATGGTGCCCTGTGCTGGAAATCCGAGCAACTCCGGCGAACTCCGCTGCTGGAATGGTCGCCGGCGTGTCTCCGGCGCCGCCCGCCGACGTGGCCCTCCGGGCCCCACCTCACAGCCACTAAACACGGGCCCCAGGGCCCCCTTGACTTGTTGACCGCGGTCAACGTGCTGACTGGGCAGGCCCCAGCCACTGACGTGCGGGCCCCACCACTTAAATAACTAATTAAAATGATTTTTAATTAAAAGTAATTAGTTTAACTAATTAGTCTATGACATGTGGGACCCAGCTGTTAATTAACCACGTTTAATTAAAATAACCCACTGTTAGCCCTCTCTCTATGACATGTAGGACCCACTGGTCAGTTTGACCTGGTCAGCGAGTCTGTTGACTGCTGACGTCATCAGCACGTCATGCTGACGTCATTTTATCTTTTCTGTTAATTCAAATAATTCCAGAAATTCAAATAATCTTTGAAAATTCATATCTTTTAAACCGTAACTCGGATGAAAATGTTTTCTACATGAAAGTTGCTCAGAACGACGAGACGAATCCGGTACGCAGTCCGTTCGTCCACCACACCTCCCTAACCTATCGAACTCGCAACTTTTCCCCTCCAGTCCGTCTGTTCGAAAACGCGAAACATCGGGAATACCTCCCGGATGTTCCCCCCTTCACCGGTACCACCTACTGTCGCGTTAGGACACCCCTAGCACCGCTCATTGTCATGTCACGCATCGTCATGCTTATGTTTGCATTGTATTTACTGTTTCTTCCCCCTCTTCTCTCCGGTAGACTACGAGACCGACACTGCTGCTGCCCAGTTCGACTACGGAGTCGACGACCCCTCCTACTTGCCAGAGCAACCAGGCAAGCCCCCCCTTGATCACCAGATATCGCCTACTCTACTCTCTACTACTTGCATTAGAGTAGTGTAGCATGTTACTGCTTTCGATTAATCCTATTCTGTTGCATAGCCTGTCATTGTTGCTACAGTTGTTCCCCTTACCTGCTATCCTACTGCTTAGTATAGGATGCTAGTTTTCCATCAGTGGCCCTACATTCTTGTCCGTCTGCTGTGCTATACTATCGGGCCGTGATCACCTGGGCGGTGATCACGGGTATATGCTATATACATTATATACATGACACATGTGGTGACTAAAGTCGGGTCGGCTCGAGGAGTACCCGCAAGTGATTCTGATGAGGGGGCTGAAAGGACAGGTGGCTCCACCCCGGTAGAGGTGGGCCTGGGTTCCTGACGGCCCCCGACTGTTACTTTGATGGCGGAGCGACAGGGCAGGTTGAGACCGCCTAGGAGAGAGGTGGGCCTGGCCCTGGTCGGCGTTCGCGGATAAACAACACGCTTAACGAGTTCTGGGTATTTGATCTGAGTCTGGCCATTTGGTCTATACGCACTAACCATCTACGTGGGAGTAGTTATGGGTATCCCGACGTCGTGGTATCAGCCGAAGCTCTTTTGACGTCAGCAACTGAGTGGCGCGCGCCGCATTGGACCGTAAGCTCGCGCTTGTATTAAGGGGGCTAGGTCTGCTTCCGGCCGCGTACGCAACGTGCAGGTGTGCATAGGGCGATGGGCCCAGACCCCTGCGCGCATAGGTTTAGACCGGCGTGCTGACCTCTCTGTTGAGCCTAGGTGGGGCTGCGACGTGTTGATCTTACGAGGCCGGGCATGACCCAGAAAAGTGTGTCCGGCCAAATGGGATCGAGCGTGTTGGGTTATGTGGTGCACCCCTGCAGGGAAGTTTATCTATTCGAATAGCCGTGTCCCTCGGTAAAAGGACGACCCGGAGTTGTACCTTGAGCTTATGACAACTAGAACTGGATACTGAATAAAATACACCCTTCCAAGTGCCAGATACAACCCGGTGATCGCTCTCTAACAGGGCGACGAGGAGGGGATTGCCGGGTAGGATTATGCTATGCGATGCTACTTGGAGGACTTCAATCTATTCTCTTCTACATGCTGCAAGATGGAGATGTCCAGAAGCGTAGTCTTCGACAGGACTAGCTATCCCCCTCTTATTCTGGCATTCTGCAGTTCAGTCCACTGATATGCCCCTTTACACATATACCCATGCATATGTAGTATAGCTCCTTGCTTGCGAGTACTTTGGATGAGTACTCACGGTTGCTTCTCTCCCTCTTTTCCCCCTTTTTCCTATCTATCTGGTTGTCGCAACCAGATGCTGGAGTCCAGGAGCTAGACGCCACCGTCGACGACGACACCTACGACACTGGAGGTGCCTACTACTACGTGCAGGCCGCTGACGACGACCAGGAGTAGTTAGGAGGTCCCAGGCAGGAGGCCTTGCCTTTTCGATCGTTGCTACTTTTGTGCTAGCCTTCTTAAGGCAAACTTGTTTAACTTATGTCTGTACTCAGATATTGTTGCTTTCGCTGACTCGTCTATGATCGAGCACTTGTATTCGAGCCCTCGAGGCCCCTGGCTTGTATTATAATGCTTGTATGACTTATTTATGTTTTAGAGTTGTGTTGTGATATCTTCCCGTGAGTCCCTGATCTTGGTCGTACACATTTGCGTGCATGATTAGTGTACGGTCAATCGGGGGCGTCACAAGTTGGTATCAGAGCCGACTGCCTGTAGGAATCCCCCTTTCCAACTCCTTGGCCGAAGTCGAGTCTAGTCATTGGAAAAGTTTTTACTAACCTGGTTGTGTGTCTTACGGGCCCACGTCGCCATTGGGTGGTACTAGGATCTTTTACTCCTCGACCTTTACTCTGGGACTCTGATCTCTCTCCTATTCGGGTTAAATGAATTTTGCTAAATCTAACATTAGGATCTCGTGATCACTTTCACCCGGAGAGCCCCTTATTACTGATGATCGTCTGCTGCACATGAAGACCGTGAAGATACTCTCCGCTGATAACCCGAGAACTTGTGTTCATCGCTTTTGCAATTCCCTTTCATCGATAAACTCCTATGGATAACCACGTATACTCGCCATTCATACAATGTTTCCCAGTTGATCTTGTTATTACAAGATACCCCAAAATTCTCTCTGTTATTCTGAGAATCCTTTGAGCTTACTGCCTTGCTGTTCTTTGTCACCTGAATACCCCTACGGATAATTCTCGCCCTTACCGAGTATCCGGTCATCCCCAGTTGATTCAAGTATCCCACAATAGTCTTCAAAATACTATTCGATCTTTCGAAAATCCTCAGGAGCCTATTGCTCTTGCAATTCTTGTTTGCTTGCATTATGATTAATCCCAAAATTCTCGTAATCTTAATGGCATCTCTTGTCATTATCATTTTGAGTCCGTTGATTCAATTTGTTGCGAATGCTCGCAAACCTCAATCATATTCTAGAATTAATTCTTTCGGCTCAGACGTCATTTTAAACGTGAGCTGGATCTTGGCCTATCAAATTGCCATCGATTGTACCCCTAAGCCTACTCAACTTATCCATCCTTGATCAGAGCGTTGCTTCTGACCCCCTGATTTGGAAATCATAATTCCTTTGCATTTGAACTTTGAGTTAGTCAGTTGTTTCTATAATCAGATCTCCTTGCATTCTTCTTCCTCTAGTTGAGTACCGATGCTCACATCAGATCCCTTGCGGACCATCGGTTCCTTTGTTGGATTTTATCCGACAGTGTCCTTCATATTGAATAACCTTGTGAGCCTTTCCATGGGTATATAATGCCTTTGGTAAATGGTATCATCTGTTTTTGCACAATGCTCTTCTTTCGAGCTTGTAATATTTACTCCGAAGTTTGTGGTATATGTTCCTAAGATGCCTTGATGGGTTGAACCTATACCTTCCCTAAAAACCGTATGAACCCGAAGGGTTTCACAAGCCATACCCTTCTGGTATTTTACCAGATAATTTTCTACCATACAACTTCATCGGAAGTGAGAAGTAAATGAAAGGTTATGCATTGGAGAAGTGGGAGTCGACCTTGAACTTGCGTTCATGCCCATGGACACGATGTAGATCTTATCATTAAAGCTTTTCTTAAATTAATTATTCCATTGGTATAAGTTCATCTTATATCTGGGATCTGGCCTTTTTCAATCATGGTTCCGACCATGTTTCTCCTTGATTCCGTTTCTCGTGCAAGTTTGAGCACTTGTCTCCTGCAGGGCAATACCCTAGTCCAACCTTTACCTTGATCTGTCGTCGAGTATTACCCCCTTGGTATCTCGAGATTATCACGGAACTGCATAACTTCTTATGAGTTCTCCATCAAGTATTACATTCTCATGGATTCCAATTTTTCACGGGCTCCGAGTTATTAAACACTCAAGGACATCGATAACTGAATCGAGTCCGCATCATGATTAAACAACTCTTAATAATCTCCTTTGTTTACGAGTTCGTACTCGATCACGTCATCCCTAGCCTGCTCGGCTATGTTATTATCGTGCCGAATTTAACTGTGCTACCTGGTCTTTATTCCCGGAGCACCACCTTCGACGCCGAGCTAAGCTTACGTCGATTTTCCTCGTCATATCATTTCGCCTTGAACAGCAAGCTTGATTTCGAGTTTGTGTCGAACCCCTGGTTCCAATAACTTTTCGCTTCATCATTCCTTTGACTTGATGTCATCGCCGATCGATTACCTCTTCATAAATTCTCGCTACAAATGTGTCGTGAACATCATCAACATTCTGAGCTCTTCCAAGATATCTATCGAATTCTGGATGAGAAATACCATCCTTGCCCTCGATGATTTGTTTTATCATCGACCATTTTGTCGCCTTCCATTCAACACAAACTTGTTCGTGTTTTGTGTTGTACCTTGATTTCCTTGCTATCTAGCTTATGATATGTTCTACCTTGGAGTATTACCATCTTTTATGTCAAGTATGCCGTAAGAGTCTCACCACCTCGTATGACATCTTGGTACAATGATACTTCTCCCCATCACCATTCTTTCTTGGTCCCCGTGTTGTTTCTAAAAGGAATACCGACCAATGGTCTGTGATGTGTAAATTCTAAACTTCTAGCAACCCTATTGCTTTGAAGTTATTGGTCTATAGTTTCATTCTACGTCTATGGCTTAATGAATCATCATTCGGACATTGTTTGTGCTACCTAGCCCATATTTCGGGTGCACATTTCAACCAATATTTAACTGTGTGTGTTTTCCTCGAGCATACATCATTAAGTCATTCGATCTAGCTAATGTTATCTCCTTGTTCACATAGTGGTGGAAATCCATCTTTTGGAAATCTCAATGGATTGTCGCTGAGTCAATCAGTCACCTCCTCACCTCTCCTTGATGTAATGATGAACCCTTGTCCGGAACTCGCTTCCATAGTTCATCTCCCGAGAATCTCCGATGTCGTTTCGACAATTTGTGTTGCACCTTTCTTCTCAGGCATCCTGAGTCTGAGTTACCCTGACACCAATCAGATCAGAATCTCGGTCGGATATGATGGTTGGAACATATTTCCAAGAGTTATAACATTGGCCTATTTATGACCCGGTAAGGTGATGATACCCAGCACACCTGGCGGGAGGACCTATTGTTATAAGCTTTCCTTTCAGCAAGGTTATCTATTCTTCCATGAGGAAATTGTAAGACTTATTCTATAAGTTGTTCCTGATGGAACCTTTTGTTTCCAAAGTCTGATCTTCACCTGTTAACCATGTCAATGCTATCTCGAAGCATGTCTATGGTACTCTGATTTTCAGCGGGAACATTTGAAGCACAATGCTAAATGTTTCCTGCGCAATTATCCAAACACCGTTGTATGGGTAATGTCATGAAAATTCTCTCCCGTACCTAAAGAGTTTTCTACATTATATCATGTCATGGATATCATGCTCAGCTTGTCCTTGGGAAGGATATAACCTTGAAATATGTGTTTAAACACATTTTCCTTTCCATTCTTCTGTTTAATCTGATAATCATATTTTTCTTTCATTGGCTGGTTTAACGTTTCTTGTGATCTATATGATCTAAGCAGTAATATTCTCCTGCTTATGTAAACACCTCGGTGTACAATTCTGTCAGCAAGACCCTGTTACTATGTTGATAACATTCCGGTAGCCACCGATGGACGAGAACTTTGCCTAATGGTCCGCCTCGTTTCAACGAGCAGAAAAATGGTTCTCTTCGTCCCTCGCCCTTGGTACCGACGATGTTGCTGACATATAACTGACAGGCTACCCTCTGACATGCCTTGCTATCACGATCGTGCAAGATGTCACCGCCCTTCCTACTTTTAACCCACATGGTGGGCCCATAACCCACAGGATCGAAACCTGACTCTCTTGTGCACCCCCTGTTCCCAAATTTATTCATCGCACGTGGCCTCGTATGTAATTCACGGACCATCGTCCTACTGATCTATACTGGCATCAGACATAATACTTATTCCGATTGCTTTGAACCCCTTTCACACTTTGTTTCAGGCTTTGAACGATTGCCTACCCGTTTGAAACTTCTCATGGTACTTTCTTACTTGCTCTCGGCTTTTCTTAAGGTTTAGTTCGAGAGATACTTCCGCCACCTTCCCCGATGATATTGACCAGATAGTAAACCCTGCAGAAGTCCGTTCTTCCAGAATACCCCCCTTACTCTGTCGTAAGTACGATGGAGTTCCCGAAGAGAGGACGACAACTTTATCATGATGACCTGAAACAGCAGAATGAAGACATCAATGTAATGGATCAACCTCTTCGAGAAGGACAACCAAGACCAAGAACACTCCCTAGAATTTCGTAACCCGAACCTTCCCCCTTACTTCCCTCTTAAATCTCGGGACGAGATTTCTTGTAGTGGAGGAGAATTGTGACGCCCGGATAATTATACTACAGTAAACCTACGCTAGTGATGACACGTCACCTCTGTTAGTGTTGATAATCTCGCGTTAGTTCAAAACCGGATCAAAATTCAAAGTTCTAAATCAAGCAAACAATAAAAGTTTTCAAATACTAAAACTAAAATGTTCAATAAATAGTAGATAAATCAGAGGCTATGATAAAATAGTAAAGAACATTATTGAAATTTGATAGGTGACTTAAACATCCTCAAACAGTGGCTGAAAACATTAATTAATATCCTTTTTATTAATACAAAATAAATATGAAATGATATTTACCCCAAACTAGTTTTTGGTGGTAAGGCATATTCTGCTGTTATTTGTGGGCCAGCTATCATATTTTACAAAACTCACTTGGTGCCCAGACAATTAGCCAAAACAGAAAAAAAATAAGACAAAGTAAAACAAAAAGAAAAGAAAATGACCCCCCTGGACCAGACGGCCCAGCTCGCAGCCAGGCCGGCCCACCTGGCCCATCCGCCGAACCGGCCCGTTCCCTCCCCCCCCGGTCGCTCTCTCCCCTTCCCTGTTCCCCCGACCAGGGTCGGAA